>NW_015150740.1:134312-147719 GCF_000732505.1 Cyprinodon variegatus
TTTCCTCGTCAGCTCTCTCTTTGTCTCTGTCCCCTTTAAAAGCCCTCCCTCTTCAGTTCCTGTTTACTGGATCCTCGTCAAACGTCTAACTTCTCTCTGTGTTCCTCGTCTCTCCCTGGCTTCTAGTTTTGGTTTACCTCTGATGTCTCCTGGTTCTGGTACGTCTGTGATTTTCTGTTGGACTCTGATTCCTGCCCCTGGATTTGTTAGCCTTAATAAACAGACTTTATTTCACCTCTGCCTACCGGTCTCTGCGTTTGGGTCCTCCATACAAACACCCCGATCATGACATGTGCAACTGTGGTAAAGGGTTTTCTGGTCCATATTCGATAAAACCATTCTCTGTGGGCCCAGTCTGGAGTCTATAGATCATAACTATCAGAAGCTGAAAATATAGGTTTTAATATCACACTGCAATAATAAAATTCAGAAAACAGTAAATCCTAATGTGAGTTTATTTTTTTAAATACAATTTGTGAATTATCAGACCAAAATTGTAAATGATCACTGTAAACACAATCACAAAAATATCAAACACTGACTGCCTACAGGCAAATCAATATATTTGGCAAACAAACACAAAAGCCTGTGAGTATGCTAGTGTGTGGTCAGGAAGAACATCTCTTCTCTTGCCTACCTAACCTCAGGCTTTCTGTGACAAGCTTTTGAAATATTCTACTTTGTAGCTCTCAAGCTTATCTAACACTAAACAAAAATAATGTTGTAGAGCTTTGTTTTTGTGGACAATAATGTGTTCATAGAAAGCAACAGACATTTTTCCTAGCATTGTTTTTTTATTTTTTGCTCGAATACTGACATGAGCCTGTGTGTACAACAAACTGTTCCAGTATATTTTCTCTTTACTGCATTTGATTTAGGTTATAAAGTGATTTAATGAAGTTATTTTTGGCCACTTAAGTATTAATGTGTGCAATATAACTTTCAGCCATTTCTCGAAGGAGTTTGCATAATACAAGAAGATCACAAGATCCAAAAACCCAGTATGGTTTGATTTTTTTGTTTCTTGCAGCCAATTTTAGGGAGTGTACTGAGGTATGTGACTCCAATTTTCCCCTCTATTTCATTGTAACCTGCTGCTTTTAATGATGGCTGCAAGCATGTAAATTACAGTGGTAATTGTTGAATCTCTAATGAGACTCTTCAGTATTCATAGTGGGTTTTTTTAAACACACAACACAAACTATATTCCCACTAGAACTCAAATGCTTTTTAAAATGTCCTAAAAGAGATTTCCCTATCTATCTAACTATATCTATATATATATATAGATATATATATATATATATCTATATATATATAGGCAAATCTCTTTTTTGTGTCCAGCAACTAGTTTTGAGAGTATGTACACCTGTTCAATAATTCTAATGCGGTTTTTCAATATGACTTTTGTTAAAGTAAATCTAAGATGTTTAAAAAGTACCATTTACTCAATAGCCAAATTTTAATTTTCTTTAATTCAGTTTATTAACTGTATGCAGAGCTTAATCACAAGGCATGTCATCTCAAGGAACTTTACAATTCAACCTGCTCATACAGTCAAGTTGATTTAAGGTAAACCAGTTGATTGCATTGACTCATTGACTTGAAGTCAATCCCCCACAACAAACATGCTTGTAGCGACAGTGGAGAGGAAAAAACTCACTTTTAACAGGAATAAACCTCCAGCAGAACCAGGGTCAGTGTAAGCAGCCACTGGGGTTCAAGGAGACAGAAGCAGACACAGAAAGAAGTAGAGATACAAAAGGCAACTGTCAACCAGCTTCACAGGCGGCCCTGTCCAGGAAACACACAGCCAGGCAGACAAGCTCCGAGCTACTCCCCATGTCAGAGGACAAAGACAGCACATCCAGCCAGTCACAGTCAGAGAAACAAAACTACACTGAAAAACAGGCTTACCTCAAACATCTATTAATAAAGGTGTTGATGGCAGCAGCACAGCTGATATTTCTCTACAGGATGGTGTCACAGCCAGTGCTGTTTTTCACAGCCTTTTTAGATTTAGTCTTAGTTTTCAGGATGAAAACTTTTATTAGTTTTAGTCCCATTTTAGTCATATGTAATAGTTTTAGTTGGTTTAAGTCGACTAAAACTTAAAAAGATTTTAGTCTAGTTTTTATAAATTTTTTTGTTGCAAAAAAAATTAACCTTTAAAATTTGGAATAACAATCACATTCTTTACCAGACTGACAGCTCTAGCCTAGAAACTACAATAGCTGGATATAGAATGTTGTTGTGCAGTTCATCATTGGTGGAAAACTTTGATTAATAGAATTCAAATAAACAATTTTTATGAATTAATGTGCTACTTTATTAAAAAGTGTCTTACAAAAGTTGTGAAAATAGCAGATCTAGTTCAACACATCATATTGGTTAATATAGCAGTCGGACAAGCTAACAAAATGTACTATAAAGGAATGGTTTTATACATACAAGGTCTCCATCCCAAAGAAAACTATGAATTATGCATTATACACAGATCAATAAAATCTTCATTGCTCCAAAAAAGCAAATAATAGCATTCTTCTTTCTATTTTGTCAATTTTGGCAAATTTGCACCTTAGTTACTGCTGTTCAGGGGTCAAAGTATATTTAAATTCAAAGGTTCTGATACAAAAAAAAAAAAAATAAATAATACAGAAAGAACCTACATCATTGCCTTTCAATGAAATGGCAATTCAGACCTAAATTGAATGAATATGCTAACTAAAATGTTGAAATATTCAAAGGAATCGTAGAAACTGTTTTAATGACAATACAAGGAAACATTTATCATATTTAAATACATAGAAAACAAGAACAAATAAATATTCAAAGATCTATGTACCTTTTCACCTGGATCTTTATGCAAAAAACAGAATGCAATCAAATATATTATTTGATATAATTCAGGGATTCCTTAAAGAATGTAATACCTCTTGTGAACTGGAAGAAATAAAGTATTGATAGTAAAGGCTTGGCAGAGGATGATCAGCCACATAGTTTATTAAATAGCGATGGAAGGGCTATACTGTTCTATAACTATCAGAGTGGAGCGTGAAGTGTAGACTCAGAGCTCCGCTTGCAAGGACACATTTCTTTACAAGCACAGATGAAAGATCAGAGCAGTTTGTCAGAGTTGAACGCACAGTACCTGCAACATGTGCAGCGCAGCGCGGCAGGTGGGTGGCGGGATCAAACAGGACGCAGCAGCACCGCTGATTTGCTTAACAGATTACAGCACAACAATGCAGTTTAAACATCTGACTGATGACCCGCTATTTTTCGTTTGGTCATGTTGGCTAAAACTCAAAATTATGACTAGTCATGTTTTAGTCATCAGACAGTCATGTTTAGCTCGTCAGTTTGTTATTGTCATGAAAAAAGGAGTGTCAACGAAATGATTTCGTCATCATTGAGCAAAACACTGGTCAAAGCCAAACACTAACACCAGAAGAAGCTACTATGAGAAAAAGCAGAGGGACATGGCGTTAGAGATTGAACTAACATTTTTCAAATTGGGAGAATAGAGGTAAAATGAAGCAGAATTATGTCCTCCAGCAGTCCACGCCTATAGCAGCATAACTATAGAGATACCACTGGATAACCTGATCCACTCTAACTGTAAGCCTTATCAAAACGGAAAGTTTAAAGCCTACCCTTAAAAGTAGACAGGGTGTCTACTTCACGGATTAAAGAAAAGAGAACAAATAAGGTCAGTCTTTTTTTTTTAATGAAGCAGGTTTAACAAACTCAAATCCTCAACTTTGATTTGATCTAGCGTGATGTTGAAACTGTGTTTTCAGTTTCATAAAAGCTGCTGTGAGTTAGGTTAATCAACTCTTGGTAGGTTCTCTTAGAGCTGAACAGGTGCGTAACAAGTATGAAAAGTCGTTATTTGCTGGAGCCCAGAATCGACAGGTCACTAGGAGTATAGGCAACAGGAAGTGCCAGTTTCACCCCACTGGAACTAGAGATTTTATGCAGAAAAAAAAAAAAAAAGGGTAGAAGGTGTTGAAAAGAGAAACAGCACACAACTGCAAAGGAGAGGAAGATGGCAAAGAAGAGGACTTCTGCTCAAGTTAATGCATAAGCTTATATGTAGTCTGGTATAGCAGGCTATTTTTAAAAGCAACCTGTGGTTCCATTTGTAAATCAATAAAATAGGGTTCTTGTTCAAAACACATTGTTGGTGGGAATAGTAATGGAGGTTTTAAATTACAGTACATGGATGCAGCAGAAACTGAATTTCAGAAAGTGAAAACATTAAATTGTACCAGTATGTCAGGGTTTCAGAAAAGTCCAGAACCCAGCACACAGCCAAGCACAAGATTGAGTAAAAAGATTTATTTGAAAAAAAAAAAAACAATGGTTCTGTCATTTCTGGGAGTCTCTAGTGGTCCTGGAACACAAAAAAGGAGACGAGTCTGTTGGGAAAGATTCAAAAAATATAAAAACAACAAACAAGAATTACCAGGTTCAGCTCCATTGGGGCTTAAATGAAAATTCCGGTTTTTAACACTTTTAGCCCATTTTCTGTAGTGTCCAGGATGCATTCGAATGATCGACACCAAAATTTTGACAATTGGTCCTGTCTCTGCTATTTGGCTCATGCAGAATCCCCCCCTGGCTGCTTCAGAATGGCTTCCATAGTGCATGTCCGATAATGTCCTTAAAACAACCTTAAACGTTCTTTTTTTAAAATATGCTACTCACCGGGTCGTCAGCGCTGTTCAATGACGTTCCAAAAAAAGTTTCGTGAAGAAAAACCGTTCCTGTCTTGTTTTATTTAGCATTTTGTAAATCCCAGAACTATTTTTTCCGATACATCACAACCGCTTATAAACTTCCGCTTCCCGTTCGAATCTGAAGCGTTGCACACTCCAGACGACTAGTTGGCGACAATGTCTCTATATACTCCTCTTCAGTATATTCCGGTTCAAAACGGTATCCTCTACCGTCAAACTCAAAGTCCAATATGTCCTCCTCAAGAATCCACCTTTCGTATTCCATTTTCAGAGTTTTTTAAAGTGTTTAACAGAGACTTTAGCACCTCGACGTCGGAGTATAAAGAGTGAAGCGAAAAGACTACAACTATGCGTAAACAGGCCCCATTTCCGGTGGCGGAGGGATATTGACTATTCCAACAGAACTCAATGGGATTTACAAAATGCTAAATAAAACACTACAGGAACGTTTTTTTTTTTTTTTTGGAACGTCATTGAACAGCGCTGACGACCCGGTGAGTAGCATATTTTAAAAAAGAACGTTTAAGGACATTATCGGACATGCACTATGGAAGCCATTCTGAAGCAGCCAGGGGGGGATTCTGCATGAGCCAAATAGCAGAGACAGGACCAATTGTCAAAATTTTGGTGTCGATCATTCGATTTCATCCTGGACACTACAGAAAATGGGCTAAAAGTGTTAAAAACCGGAATTTTCCTTTAAGAGAGTCAGAGTTTGCAGGGTTCAGCATAAATCAGAAAGGTTAGAACTCACTCAATGGTATGGTCAGGACTTTGGCAGTGGTCAGAGACAGGTAGGGAAATTCTTGGCTCATGAAGCTTGGCTTGAAAGTTGTGAAAGGCAGATGATCTCGCACAGAGCAGGGGAAGAGCAGGATCTTAAGTAGAGAGCTGCCCAGGTGGGAACAATCAGTGCTGATCAGAAGAGGTAGAGTGAACACAAAAAGGGCAGGCCAAAAATCATGACACATTGTAAGTGACTGTTTTGACATTTATCATTTTGACTGAATATATAAATATGATATCTGAAGTGTATTTATCCATAGTCAAAATAATATAAATGATGACCAATATCAATAGTAATATGAAGATCTGAAATTCATTTCTAGACATCCAGAATGGTTATTCTATGTAAGTGAAGAATGTCATATTGCTTGAAATGGACAAGGATTTTTTTTTTCTAGGTATCAGAAACACATTTTCAGTACAACAAACACATATCAAAATGGCTTGCATAGCCTGTTGTACGATTGGTTATATTTCTTCAATGGTAGTGGATCAATGTTTTCTATTTTAGTAAGATCACCTGGTAGCAGATGAAAATGGTAAAATGGTAAATGGCCTGTAACCAAAAGTTTTACTCTACATTCACCCAGTCACACACACTCTCAGACAGTGATGGTGGCAAGCTACATTGTAGCCACAGTTGCCCTGGGGCCCACTGACGTACACTGGTGCCACCAGTACCTCCAACCACCATCAATATACCAGCGAAAATGAATGATTTAACAGTAGCAAATGGGCTCCATAGCACTTCTGGGTTCAAAATAAGATACCCTAGTAAATAAAAGCTTCTACATTACACAAAGTAATTCATTACAGCCTAAGGCTGAACATTATGACCTACATTTTGGAATTAGATTACAGTAGCCTTTCCCAAAACACACCCCACTGCAAATTTCAAAATAAAGTCCTTCAATTTCTGCTGTAATAAAGCATCTATTCACCTATTGACTTGGAAAAAAAGTGAATAAACAACTGGAAATAGATTCTAGATCACTGTTGGGTGTGATCCTTTCCTTAACAGTCAACCCCGCAAGACTTCAAAGTAAGACACCAGGGACCCTACAAAAAAAAAGGCCTGTTTTGGCTAAGTTGCTGACTGTTTTTGTCCGTGTCTCCCATTATGGTCAGTCCCTGTTCTTTCAGAAAAGCAATTCTGCGTTTTTTTTCTACCAAATGAAGACATTGCAGCGAGTGTATTCCTGTTCAACTGACTTCTTTCAGCTTCCAGCAAAACAATAAACAGCTGAAAAAGTATTAAATTTCAGGGAACTAAATTTTGTTCAATGCATTAACTTTGATTAGTTCTTAAACATCTTGAACATGAATTCATATCTGTCACTCAGTACACTATTGCCAGTTTTTGTTCATTCGATCTTGTGACCTCACGCCTCACTTATTATTTATTGATACTTGCAATGAAACTTAACTCTTTCAGTTTCTAAAATCACAAACTGTTTATATAATTCATACAATATTAACACATTCTGTGAGTGCATAAAACAATGTTTATGAGTCAAAAATTGCCAGCTCTAAAGACAGTGCAGACAATAAAGTTAACATTTTGTTCCTAATTGTTCCTCTTTATTTAAAATGACAGAAGTTCTTAAGTAAATATATAGTGCTTTTTCAAGTCAGAAGGCTTGACTAAAGTGTTTTATAATTTCAGTCATTCACCCATTCATACACGCACTCACTCACTGATGGTGTTAAGCTACACTGTAGCCACAGCTGCTCTGGGGCTCACTTACAGAAGTGAGGGTGCGGTACACTGGCACCACCACTCCCTCTGACTGGTTTGTGGCATCAGCTCATCAGTAGGCAGACCAGACAGGCGGTGCGCTGTCACTGGGAATCCAGAAACAGCTACCTCAGGCCAGGTAGCCTCTTGGGGGTTTTTCTCCTAGTGTTGTGGCGGCTGGAAGTAAATGTTAGTGTTTTTCAGGTATGTAGTACAAACTGCAAGCACCAGAATAATAAAAGCGAGTATATCTTTCCGGGGAGGTTCCAACATTTTAAGTTAATTTAGGTAATAATAAACTGTTTCAGTGGAGTGATCATAGCGGTCTGCATTAGGAGCGCTGTCTGTGCCTGCCTGCCAACTCGCATAAAATCAATGCTTTACAGTAAAATTCCTTTATGCCAAAACACCTCAATGTGACCTAATTGAATCCTTAATGTCATTTGAGGAATTTACAAATGATACTGAGCATTATTCTATTTCAGTCGCATTTAATTATCGCTGATTTGGGATATCAAGTTTACAGATTCCCTACTTTTCAAAATGAAAGACCTTAAGATGTACATAATAAAAAAAAAAACATTTAATTGAAAATTTTTACTATTAACTATTCAGCCACTCAAGAATAATTATTTTAAATGAATTTTCTAATGCTTTAATTTTTATAATGTTGACATAACTACTATATTATATTCAGCAGGCGAACTGGGAACGTTTTATACGCTTGTTAGACTTTTTAAGACATTGGGATATCTTATTATTTTTAAAACTTGCTAACTTACTGAAATTACATTATGTTCTGTTGAGATAAATGCTTCTTGAGTCAGTGTATATCCTGTACAATTAAATATGTGATGCAAACATCCACTAACATGAATATGTTAATATGAGTTCTATTCTTAGTAGAATCTTTATATTGGGGTTTATTAAAACTAAATCCTACTGTTGGCCATCTAGACCCATATTAAACTTTAAATATTTTCTGTGGAAAACCACTTTGGCGTGTTCAATGAATATTATAGATATATTTTCATTTTGAGTAAAGTCACATCTGTACACAGAGGAAAACCTGTCTTACCGGGTGCTTGTCACCATGACATCAAGACATTCCAGCAAAAAAGGCTGCCTGTCAAACTGATTTAGTCCAAAATGACATTGTGTGGAAAGGGACATGTACTTTAAAACAATCAGAGGACAATGGGGCAAGAAAACATTACTGTCTCAGGTTGTATTTATGCTTACATCATAAATCATGTCTTAGCTGATATTATCTCTGCTAATCAAATGATTTGATCATTTATTCATAGGTATGGCCAAGCAACCAACAGAGAGTTTATATAAGTGTTTTACGTGGGAAACCTGTCGCATTTGCACAATTGTAACAGCACATAACAAAACAGTTCTGGCTTGACATTTATCATCAAAAAGCAGCTTCATCTGACTAGTTTTCTCTGAAGCATTCTGATGATCCCTATAAACAATTACTTGTCATTCAGCAACTACATAAACTGTCATCCCACTCAGGTCTTGTATAATAAAAGATTTATTTGAGCCAAAAGAAAAAACCTAACTGCTAATTTTCAACTTTTGTCCTTTGCTATTTAGTATTCCTTTTATCTATCAGTCATAAAATGCACTATTGCCTTCTGTCTAAAAAGTGTAAGTGTCTGTTTTCATATTTTAATAAGGGAACTAAAAAGCCTATTGTAGGTAGAAGGGAAGTATTAAGCTTTAAAAGCAGAGCAATCACAATATCTGTAATTGAGTCAATGAATGATTCGAGCTGTTTTGGTCTTGAGAGATGAAGAGACAGATTCTAGAGCTAGGGAAATCTGTATTAGTAAACAATATACAAAATGTGTCAGGATCCCAGTTTTGTGTTTTTCTGTTTGTCTTGTCTTTTGTGTTCTCCCTTCCACCACCAGGAGGCGCCTGGCTCCGGTTTGCCTCCTCACACACCTGCAAACGGTTACCTCATCACCGGACTACTCTTAAGCTGCTGGTTGCCACTACTTCGATGCCAGAGTGTTTGCCAGTTTGGAGTACTCTAGCCAAGCCTTGTTATTCTAAATCTAATTTGAGTTTTTGTATCCTGAGCTTTAGTTCTCTAGCCAAGCTGAGATCACATTGAGTTTTAATGAGCGCTCATTTCTCTCTGAGACTAAACTTTGTTTGTTCTTTGCCTTTCGGCAGGAAGCCTTCCTGCAAACTGGACCTTTTCGGACCGCCTTCTCCCAAGTGGGATCAACTGAGCCTTACACTGAGCGACGGATTCCAAACAGGAGGTTTGGATCCAGCCACCTTTAAGCACGCTGAGATCACTCTCTGAGTAAGGAAGTCATCTTCACCACGACCCGTTCAAGTACCACAGGAAAACTGAGTTGCAACCAGCGGCTGCATCATTCCGCTCCGTCCGAGTTCTGGGTAAACCCTGTTCCGCCCTCAACCGAACCAAACAAACTCTGGAAGACCAACACACAGACTGTTGTCCAAGTGTCTCTTCTTCTCTGGAGTGGGTGGCAACAAATTCTCTCCTTCAAGATTAACAACTCCAATTTCTGGTTCTCCAATTTCCCAGGTCTTCCCCTCGTCTTCCAGTTTCCGGCCAAGCAGAGTTCAGAGGAACTCTGCACCGAACACAAAATACCCGTTGAACTTTTATACTGTGTCTCTCTGTTTGGCTTCACTGCATGTGGGTCCGAGCCTTAGAAAAATCATGACAAAATGTATGTTTCTGTTTTTTGACTCAAAGTAAGAATGTGATGGATTAGGCACAGACCATTTCAGATTACTACACAAAGCAACCAAACAGTCAATTAACCAATAATACATATATTTAGTCATTTCAGACTTTTGAGAGATTGTTACAACACTAATGCCTTACCTTAGGTCATATTAGCCCATTTTCAACTAAAAGTCCTGGAATTTAAAAATCCAGGATTTGCATTACCGAGATAATTCATCAGCATGCTTTCCTATTTTTCTGGTAGCCCCATAACAATCAGCCTGAGAAAAAATGCTTAAAAAACCTTGAGTCCAGCAGGTGGTGGGAAATAAGAACAATTGGTTCTCCTTTTGCTTCCAATGCTGACCAGCTATAATGTTTAATTTTATTCTGTGTTACACAACACACACTATAGACAAAATACAGTTAAATAGGATATTTATCTCAAGTGTGAACAACAAATATAACAATATATGTTTCCTGATCTAAATGAAATGAGACACGCTCCAAATGGATTGAGATGAAGAATAACTTATTTACTCCCACCTCCTATTCATACAAATTATGTGTGGTTGCTACAAATAAAAGTTGTTTTTTGTTTTTTTTGGTTATATCTATAAAACAGAAGTGTTTAACAGATGCATATATTGAGATCAAATGTCCGAGATGTAACAAAAGCGACTCCTCTCTAAAGTGGCACCCCTGCGACAGAGTTTATTTAACTACCCAGTGCCTATTAATCTGCCTTTTGCCAGTGGTCCATGGCAGATTAAGGCTAGATTAGCCTGTTCTCAGCTGAAAGCTGTTTTAAGTAGCAACCAAATACATCTGGAGAAGTCTGTGCTTGCTGCACAGAGTCAGACTACCTCTCCTACGATTCAGAAGGAGCTGGTTGTAGTGAGCTTCTTTTGCTGTGATTCAAACCAATTTAAACGCAGTGTTTTGTGAATCCACCTACTGAAGCAGACGAGAGAGAGCTATTCAGCTCGTACGACCTACACCTGACAGTCGATGGAAAAGCTGGGTCCAACTGCTGTTCGCTGAGGAGCCGTTAGAAGCTGCTGACCCGTGGCATACTGGTCCTGCCGCTGCCTGAGCCGTCGCTACCTGCCTGAGCTGCCACTGCCTGTCTGAGCCGCCGCCTGCCTGGGCCGCCGCCTGCCTGGGCCGCCGCCTGCCTGAGCCACTGGCTGCCTGAGGCACCACCTGCCTGCCTGAGCCACTGGCTGTCTGAGGCACCACCTGCCTGCCTGAGCCACTGGCTGTCTGAGGCACCACCTGCCTGCCTGAGCCACCGCCTGCCTGAGCCACCACCCCTCTGCCTGAACCGCCACCTGCCTGAGTTGCGGCTAACATCTACTGCCGTTGCTAAAGGGAGACGTCCAGTAAAGCTACTTTGAGTTATAAAATTAAGCCCTGCCAAGATGTCTCTTGTTATTGCATAGGATTAATCTAGATCTCTTTGAGAGCTGCCTGTTGGACGCATGGACTGGATCGAGGACGGGGTCTCTGATCTACAAAGAACCAAACTCAGGGGAAAAGTCCCCTCCATTCCACCGAGCCAAAACTGGGACATCCATCTTTCCATTTGATCTTTAATAAGTGCTCTGCTAGTATGTACTAGGTAGAATGGATAGTTGTGCTTGTGTTTTTGTTTTACCTGAAATAAGCTTTTTGATTCAACTGCTGATGGTTTTAAAAGTTCTGAATTGAATGCTAATGCTCACTGAGCAGACTGAACAAACAGTCCAGATGGTAACACCATCTGTATCTGAAAAGACTGCTACAGTGGACTGGCTACCATCATTAGCTCCCAACTACCTCAGGTCTGTCCACATTGTATAGGCCATGTTGTAAGCAGTCTATCAAAGGCACTCCGCCACTTTAAAAAAATTTTTAAAAGTACAATCATAATCTTAATAAAAAAATAAACTGACTGCACAGATGGAGTTTAGAGGTGTACCTTCCCGCTTGAAACATATTTACACTGTCAAATCCAATTAGCTATCATACCTTATAAAAAGGATGCAAACCTGTTGCACTTAAAAAACATGTAAAGAGAGCTAGATATTTTTGGTTGTACTAACCAGCCCTTTTCATTTGCTTTAATAACGACTCCAGCTGAAAAAGTCTCTTAAGGCAAAGTCTTTCGCTTAAAAATCACCATAGGCGGCAGTTTCTGTCCATTTGCGTGGCAGCCAAGCACAACAGTAAACGACGCCTTTTCATACCCAGTTGTGTGTATCGCTACCGTGCTGGTCCCCTTCTTCTCCAACGTTTGATTCACCGGGATGTCGAAAGTGAGCGGCACCTCGTCCATGTTGGTGATGTGGCTTGGCTGAATGCGTTTGTCGGCGATGTGTTTGCTGCAGTAGGAGTGGAAGCTCGCCAGCTTTTCATTATAATCCGCCAGACGTTGCTGAGCTACTGTAGTCCTGGTCCGGATGGAAAAATTGCTCCGTTTCATAAAACAAAAGCACCACGACGGACCTCCTTGAAAATGTTCAATTTTCATTTCTTCCGCTAGTGTTACTGCTTTTAGTCGAACCACTTTCAGGGTTGTTAAGACAACAATGTTCTGCATAAAGCACATACCTGTTCTTTTATACACAATCCACGCCCACACTTCCCCCTTTAACGTGCTCATGGCGATCTAAACAACGTCCGCAGTAACACATAGGGCGCACCGCACTATAGGGCGCACCGCACATTTTGAGGAAAAAAAAAGACATTTATATGCTGTCGTGCAAATACGGTACTTGTTACTCTTGGCTTCAGTTTAATGTTTAAAAATATTTATTTCACATCATGTGCGCCATCCAATGCACATCATAGTATCATCATCTCATCCACTTCTAGTAAAAACTAGGGTAATTGGATGCAGACGCCAAAGGAAATAATCAGAAGCAAGCAGGTATTCTTTAAACTGCAAACATGCAGGTGAGAGGGCAGCTGAGGAGGCTGAAACAGAGGAAAGCCTCACGACCAGACGGTCTTCCCCGCAGGCTGCTGAGGACCTGTGCAGATGAGCTCTGTCAGATCCTCAGCAACATGTACAACCTAAGCCTCAGCCTGGGGGTGGTCCCCACCCTGTGGAAGACCTCCTGTGTGGTTCCGGTTCCCAAAATGCCACACGCCAGGGATCCGGCCCACTTCAGACCAGTCACCCTGACCTCTCACCTGATGAAGACTATGGAGCGCCTCGTCCTCGCCCACCTTCGCACCGTGGTGAGCCCCACCCTGGACCCGCTGCAGTTCGCCTACCGGCCCAACATCTTAGTAGATGACGCCATCATCTACCTGCTGCAGCGGGCGCTCACCCACCTGGAGATCACTGGGAGCGCTGTGAGAGTCATGTTCTTTGACTTCTCCAGTGCTTTCAACACCTTCAGACCGGTGCTGCTGAGGGGGAA
>NW_015150740.1:148930-152185 GCF_000732505.1 Cyprinodon variegatus
TTTGTATTTATTGACTGTGCAATATTCTGTGCAGAATATTCTGTGTAGAATAGTCATACCACTACCTCACCGTTGTTCCTTACCTACTACACTTTAACGTAAAAGTAAATCCACCTGTATATAAGCCTTCTGGATTATACATATGTCACCTCAAACCTCTGTGCTATGACCTTGTATTTTTTTTTTATTTTTTTTTATTTCTTATTTTTATTTTGTTTTTCATTGTGTGTGATACATGTACACTTACACCTTAATCCTTATTTATCTTGATATATTGTATATACCTGGATATACTGTATATATATATTGTTTATTCTTAATGCACCTTTTTCCTCCTCGTTTGCACCTTCTTTAATTACTATGCTAATATGTGACGAGTGAATTTCTCCGCTGTTAGATCAATAAAGCTCATCTAATCTAATCTAAACGCAAATTGTCTATGCCATGCTACAATGACGGATTCAGAAAAAGATGCTGAAATTTCTGAAAGGTCGGACACAGGCGACAGCATATTGAGAGATGGAGACAGAGACCAACAAGACCTCCCTCATACTTACACTTTATACTTTAAGTAGTTTTTGGAGCACATACTTTTCACTTTTACCTGAGTAAAGAGGTCAAGTTGATTCTTCAACTTTTACCAGAGTGTTTTTAAACTGCAGTATCTATACTTCTACTTAAGTAACAAATGTTACCACCGTGTGATTCACTGCTGTCAAAAGTACACACTGTTCTGTTCTGTTTCCAGACTTGGACTCCTTCATGTTTTCTGGGACTGAAGAAATCCTGAAGATATCGGATTCTTGATATTCTGGTATCTGCTTTGTATATTCACTTTATCTGATATAAATTTTTTTAGCCCAATTTTGTAAAGAACATTTTTAAGGTGCAAAGAAAGCACTAAAAGAGGAATCTTTTCTTTGTCCATTTGTTCACTCCCTTGGTGTCTTTTCTTTCCTCACCTTTTCTGCAACCCACTGCCCCTCACTTACCTCCTCAACACCAGAGCTTCGACAGGTAAATGGAAGCACGCTGGGATGTTTATGAACAAAAGTTCTAAAAATCTCAGCAAAAGTCAAGCCTGTTGCTCACCAAATTGCATCCATTTCTTTGTATAACATTATTTATACAATCCAGGCAATACGTTAAGTAGCATACCTATGCCTTATTGTGGTTAATTATAATAAACCCTTTAATGTGATAAATGTTAGTTTGCTTTTTATAACATATTTTACTTAACATATATACATGTCTAAGAGTTTTATAACTTATGGGATAATGCAATCCAACATTTAAGATGCAAACAGATGTCATTTATCTAAGGAGGAACATGATGCTTTCTGTTTGCTCTTAAAGAAAATGACAAGTTATTGACAGGACAATGACACTGTAAAGTGTAAGCATGGTTACTATAGTGACACTTTTTATTAAAATAAAGTGAATTTGGATAGCTTTTGTGTCTATAATTAAAGGCTTCCGGGGATGAGGATGGAAATCACATGTAAAAAAAACAACAACAACAAAGCTTTGCAAAGTAAACAAATTATTTCACCATTTCCTGAGATTTAACCCACAGGGTAAATAACTTAATGGCAACAACTAATTTATTAGACCCAATGTGGTATGTATCCAGGATGTACCATCGTTTTTTTTTTCACAGCCAGCTAAATTTGAACTATGCCTTTGCCAATAACAAAAAAAAAAAAAACTTGCCCGCAAGTCATCACTTGTTAGTGTGATGATGGGTTCCTAAAGTTAGCCCACATGCAGAACACCACTCAGAGGCAGAGTAAATGTTAACCAGTTTATTAACAGGTTAACATTTATCTCAGGTTATCTCAGCTTGGGAGGATAGACCAAACAAAGGAGGACCTCAGAGCGACTAAACTGGGTTTTCTCAGCTTGGGGGAAAATAAACAAAGGAGGTTCTTGCTGAAACTAAACAGGGATTTCTCAGCGTGGGGGGGAGATCCAGCGGTCTGACGAATCGGAACCGGAAAACTCTCTAGGGGGAGATAAGAGTGGTGAGTTCAAGGACCGAAGGGAAAATGAACGAGGCTGATGAAAGGTTCAGTTATGACTCACATAAAGGGGTTCTTTGTAGATCCTTGGATCCAGTTTGTGGGGGTATTGTCCAGAGAAGATTGTACTCGTTGGAGTGCAGACAGGCAGACTAGTGATGGGTCTGGAGGAGCAACGGAGCGGACAGTCACAGGATTTTCCAGAGGTGGGCATGAACGGCTTAGGTGAAGGTTTTCCCTTACTCAATGAGAGACGAAAATATTCCTTCCAAGGGAGGAGAGGGACCAGGCTTATCCAGCGGATCAGGAGGCTTTCCTACCGGAGAACATAAAGGGATAAAGACAAAGCTTAGGCTCAGAGAGACAAAGGCAAAGAGTTAGACTCAGCTATTCTCAGGAGGCTAGAGTACCCAATACTGGCAAACACTCTGGCTTTGAGGTGGTGACAGTCCGCTGCTCTTATAGTCCCCTGGTAATGACCCAACAAGACGCAGGTGAGGAGGAAAAACCCAAAAGCCGCCCTCAAAGTCAGAACGGGGAAAGGGCACCATCTAGTGGTGGAAGGAGAAATTAAAAGCAAAACACAAAAACAATCCCCACAAACAGAACCCTAATGCTGCGTTCACACCGGACGCAGGAGGCGCAGCAGAACGGCGAGTTTACATGCAAAGTCAATGGTTGACGCGCGTCAAGGCGCAGCAAAAGGTCCCGCGGCGCGTTTCGAGCAGCAAGCGCAGCGCGTCTGAGCAGCTGAAGCAGCGCGTCATGAGCGTTTAAACATCTGACGTGCGTGACGTGCCGCAAACGCGCTGCTGCTCGAGATGGAAAAATTTTACTTTTGTTGCTCGACGCGCCGCATCAACCAATCAGAGATTCTGATCTGGGAGCTGGCAGGGAGACAGACACATAGCTGATGATACGCTGTGATCACTCATCTGAAACAGATTATTAGGCCTAAATTAACTTAAAATGCTGAAACCTGCCAGCAAAGCATGTTCGCTTTTATTATCCTGGTGCCTGCAGTTTGGATTACGTACCTGAAAACCACCTTCCAGCCGCCGCGGCGAACCACAAGGAGGCGACCGGGCCATAGGCTGCTGTTGAATGGGATTCCTACTGACAGCGCACTGCCGGTATGTGGGGGTCTGAGCGGCTCCGACAGAAATAATATTTGAAGGCAGGAGGGTAATCTGGATGAACTGACTGCACTGATTAAGTTTTCAGGTGGATTTTC
>NW_015150740.1:152599-171542 GCF_000732505.1 Cyprinodon variegatus
ATATATATATATATATATATATATATATATATATATATATATATATATATATATTTAGGAGATATCTGACAACATTGAAATAAATATCAAGGATTTTGTTTTTCACAAAAATTATTAATGTAATAATTACAATCTTACTTGACAAGGTTAAATATTCATTATTTCTTCATTGCAAGTTTTATTTTTATTTCAGACATATTGTTTAAAACAAAATCAATAACATTATTTTGTTGATTTTTTTCAATCATAATAGACTGTTATGAGGATCAGAACTTGCTCTTTGCTGTGGCTGTAATGCAGTCATGCTCTTGCCTCCAGTGCTAAGTGCAAATACTGACAATACATTTTGTTCTTTAAGAAAGAAACATCAATGTGATGTTAATCACCAGTCATTTATTTCCTTTAAACGCTGAGGCCAGCTGAAGTCTGCTGTAATAACAGCACTCTGATCCACCTCTCCGTAGCCATTTAATCAGGATATTAATTGTCAGGCAATCTCTCAATGCTATTAATCTTAAACAGTCATGCTTTATTAAATAAAGATGCAAATGAATGTGGGACACACAACAGTAGCTGATATCATTATGTATCTTTAGTCAACAGAAACAATGGACACATTAATATTATGAGCTTTAAAATTATGCAGCTCAGTGTTATCACATGTGAAATGGCTTCTTTCTTAATAAAAATATATTTGGGTAGAATATGTTTTTTTTATTTCGATAAGGTCCAGCAAAATTACTTTAAAGACCACTGTTTACATTTATAATATTATGAAAAAAAAAATTGTGAAACTAGTGATGGGTAAGGTTTAGTATTAATAAATCATATTAACTTAACATCAGAAGTTCCAAAGACATATACACCTTTTTTTTCTTCTAAATATTAAAGAGGCATTAAAGTTTTGTCCTGATCTGCCCTGATAGGTAGCTCACCTTAATTGTTTTTGTCACTTACCTGCCTAACTCCGATCCAATCTCTAGTTATCACTCATCTCATCGACCTACTCCTTCTGCTTTATGTATGGGTCAGCCCAATTATTGGGGCCAGATCATTGTTTTTTGTTCCCTTGTTTAATTAGTTTTAGGTATTCCAAGGTTCGTGTCCCCGTAACCGGAGGCCAGTGAGTTGAGAGGTTTTTAGTGTTTGTCTTGTTGTCTCCTGATCATTTCCTGGTTCTTTCCCGCTGAGTGCTTTGGTTCCTGTTTGGGCTCAGCGGGGGGAAAGCTAGTTTAAAGTCCCATAATCTCTGCTCCTAGCTGGAGTATAGTTTAAAGTTCTGCAGTTATCCTGGTACCATGTCTTGTCTCTGCCCTTTAACCACTGAGCCTGCCTGTCTGCTTCTCTGTGTTTCTGTCTGAGCTTGTTGCTCAACTTATGGAACTCTGAACGTGCCCCTACGCTCTGTGGATTCCTAAAGCACTGGATCTGTCTGTTCCTGTGTCGATCGAACCCCTGGCCGGGCTACGAACTCCTGGTTTCCAGAACTGTCCCGTCATATCTGTTTTCACTGACCTTGATTGAATTACTGCCTGCTCATTGAGTTTGCTGCACCGGGGACACTCTGGACAGCTCTGCGTGTTAGCTCATTTGGCAGTCCATCAGCTGGATCCTGCCTTCCTTTGAGAGGATGGACTGAACTGTTAAACCAGGTAAGTGACTCACATGTATAATCATCCCCTGTCAGATGATCAAGGTCAATTACCTGTGTTTCTCCCTCCAGAGTGTCAGTGATTGTGCTGTGCCCTGCCTCCCCCTTGCAGCCCCTGTGGTCCACAATTCCACAGCAGCCTGCCTCTGTTCCGTTATGTATTTTGGGTTAATATACCTTTCCCACTGTCTGTCTCACCTTGAATACTGGGTCCATCTGCTCCGTTCTTGACAGTTTCCTAATGGTACTGCCACCTGTGGCCAAAACACAGACTTGTTGCATTCTTCTGTTTCTTCTTGTAGCTTGCTCTTGCTCTTAACAAGGTTGTTTTATTTTCGCTTTACATGGAGTTGCCATTAGTGTCTGAGGTGAAGTGGGTGCCGGGTGCTTCTGAGTATCCAAAAAATTCCACCTTAAATATAACCCTACGATTGTTTACTAGGTCAGACCCATTTAACATGCATGCTCTTGACGTCACCTACGCTGAGAACAAGAATGGGAACTTCCACCCCAAAGTAAATTAAGAAAAATAGGCTACAAGTTTATAGCTATATCAGCACTGCACTACAGATATGTAAGTTTGCTCATCAACCAATGCTTAAAGATATTTTAAATTAAAAACTTACATATTATCTCTTTGAATGTGTTGCTGTCAAAAATAAAACCCAAATGTCAGTTTCTAGCTGTGTTATGTGAAAATTTGCTTGAAGAAAATATTCACTTACAGGTTGGTTAGCAAGATTACTTAAAAACCTGTTGCATGTTAATAGCATTTGGATGTCACTTATTTTTCTAACCAGCATTAAGACGTCTGAAGTTTGGTTAAATAGAAGCTGAAGAAGGTGGATCAGATGAGTGGTAATGAGAGCTGTGTGGAGATAAGCAGGTGAGAGTCATGATTAATCAGACCCGACGACAGCACCATAATCATGACAGACAACAGAGAACAAACTGCAACCCTTCAGGCCATGTAGAATTGGGAGGGAGATTACGATTACAGCTCTCCAGCCGAACTTTTAACTTTTGTTTTTTAAAATAAAAATGAAATGACCAGGTCTGCTCTGTCATTATTGATGTGCAAAATCTCTAGGTTTTTGTAAGATTTAAGGAACAGTAAATACTCTTTGTGGCAGGTTTGTCGATAATAAAGTTATAGCCAAGGTAACTGCAAACCCTTTCTGTGTCTTCTGGCATCCTGTGGCATCTTTTTTCTGTGACAACTCACTGTAAGCTCTCACAATGTATAATAAGCTGGCTGTTTGTGCAGTCAATCTTTGCCATCCTTTCAACACATCATATACATACAGTTCTATTAGGACATATAGTTTACATCAGAAGTATACAGTCACTTAATAATTTGCATCTAACACTTTTTTATAAAATTCAAAAACTGCAATGAAACCATTTGATAGGGTTTATAATAATAACGCCTTTTTGTCCTAGAAATGAAAGCCAAACAGAGCAAGTTGCTTTTCTGCAGAAAAAGAGAGAGAGAACAGACAGAGGATAACACCCCTTGAAAGGTCTGTACTGAACTCTGCCAGAGCCTCTCTTTTCTGGTGTTTTTATTATCGGACTTCAAAGGAATAACAGGAGTGGTCAGAAGTTAGCAGGAGGGGTCAGAAGTTATCAGTCACCTGCGGCAGCATAGCTGGATGCCCACCAGTATTATCCAGCTATGTTGAAAGTACCATTAGTTGAAAGTACTTATGTACTAACAATCAGTAGTTCATAACTATCCTGAAATCCCTTTGCTAATAATCATTGCTTCCTTAAAAACAGCAGCAGCTTTTACAGCCGGTCTGGCATGTTGGTAGGATCCTGGCATTATTGTGACATCTTCATGGCACCCAACAGCCAAAATTATAACCTCAAAATCAAACATGTTGCCCATAAACAGCAACAGAATTGCGGCAGGTGGCCTGTCGGCTCAGTGATACCTTGTGACAGCGGCATGCCACTGTTACTGCCACAAGGTGTCAGAGGACCAGCAATTAGTTACAGCAACTGGAGACCTTGTGGAAGGTGACTGGTGAGTTCCACAAGCTTTTATTAGAAATATTAAAAATAAAATATGATTATTCGGAAGTAATTATAGACGAACACGTGTGCGGAAACAGACATGGCAGCTTTTTCACACATGCCAGCGAGAGTGCCACTGGAAGTGCCATTACTCTCCAGCTGCTACCAGAAGTGCCACTACTAGATGCTCCTGCCACAAACTGAGCTCGGACCTGCTGAAATATATACTACCCTGAATAATATTGTATAATATCCAATGGATATCTGGTGTTCTGGAAGCTTTTTTGATATTAACTTTGGTTTTCTGTTGTCTTCTTTTTTCAGTTATGTTTTCAGTCCTCTCCCACTCATCTAACAGAGGCATGGAAGTAGACTTCTAGAAGTTACTGCGAATCTTGTGTTGTCTATATTTGCTTTTTTGTTTTATTTTCTCTTTTCATGCGCCCTCTCCATTTTTTTCTCTCTCCCCTTAGTTCTGTTGCCTGTTGTGTTTCCGTGTTCATTGTATACAATTTTACTCCCTTAATCATTTTTTTTTTTTAAGTTTAATTTACAAGTACCAAGCGGAACCTTATAGCAACAACCATAATGGTCTTCTTGTGAAAGCCAAGCTGTTGGGCTATCATCTAGCTCTGGGACATTGATTCTCAGAGCTATACTGGCAAAACAAGACAGACACAAAACAAAAGTGGTTTGTGTAGCAACACAATAATTTTTTTATTTATTTAATGGATTTCAAAATCATTTGTTTCAAAAGCAAAACACAAGCAAAAGCACAAGCAATACTGAGTTTTACTACCTTAGGTAACTCCTTTACTTTGGGGAATTTGTTTGCAGTCATTCAAGGAAAGTTAAGCAAACAACAAGTACTGTAAAGTCAAAAAGGGATTAGTGTCCCAATTGCAAACTTAAGTCAAAACTTGGATCTAGATGTAGATTGATATTTGCATACATTTATTTTCTAAACAACCTTATACTTTGCACCTGGTAAAAAAATTATTTCAAATGTCAGCATAACTTTTTTTAAATTATTATTATTATTATTATTATTCTGCAAGAAAGCTTTACAGACATTATTTAACGTATTTCTATTTATTCAAAGTATGTTTGTAAGACATAATCAAATTCTTGAACAAACAAACCCGATTTATAAAAGATTCTTTTTGTCTTTTATATGAAAGGGTCTTTGATAATGAGACATTACGGACTTTTGCTATGCTTAAACAATGTTTATGACATACACCCAATATAAAATGTGGAGTTGTTGAGAGGTCCCCACAATGCAGATAAATTAATGAAAAACCTAGCAACCTCGTGTTCCTTATGACCTTAGCAGTGCAAAAAGTTAATTATTTTCATGTCGCACCATACTGATGCAGTAATTCATGCGAAAGAAGCTCTGAACAGGTGTGAAGTACTTTAAGCTACACAAAAATAGTTATATTAGATCCTAATTAGTTGATCCAAAATATTTGTATTTTGAAAACTAATTTTTCTAATAAATTAAAATTGAGTTTAAATTACATGTACAGCACATGGAAAATACTTTGGTTGATTGAATTTTCTGTACTAATAAATCAATCTCATTGTTTTAATGTTAATCCATCTCGCTTACATAATATTCTGTTTTCCTAAGACAAATTAAAATATGTGTTTTTATTTTCTTTGTTTTTAATCATAACAAACTAAATGAATGCATACATAAGTGTATTTTGGTAATTTTATAATATGTTATTATGATTCAAGAGTCTTTGGACACAGTGTTGTAGCTATAAATACAGTCTCTTTGTCAAATAACATTTACAGCAGGGACACTTATAATTACTCTTTAAGGGGAGAGACTTTTTTAAAGTGCACCAGACAAATTAGGATAAATGCCTGCTGAGTATATGTGCTGCTATTTAGTAGACTCATTGCTCACTTAAAAACATGACCATTAGGGACCTCATTTAAGGCTGACTAAAGGCTCATAGTCAAAACCTGAACTTTAAGCTATTATCATGGTAATGGCTACTAAATCCTGAGCCATGCTTTGAAAAAAGCCACCAGAAATGAGAGCTCAAAGGTAGCTATTAAAAAAATAGCTGCCCAAATGAATACACTAAGTAAAATGAGCTGGGGACAAGAAAACGAGTAAGGAGAGTGGAAAAGAGAATTCCAGATGAAATTTGATGTGGTGTTTTTTTTTTTTATATTCAAACTATAACCCATCTTTTCTCCTGTCTCTGACTTCGATAGACAATGGGACATTAGGCATGCTTCTACCAGTGTCACTGGAAGACTAATAACATGGCACCAGGCCTGTAAATGGCTCATTGGCCTGATGCACATTACTGTCTTTAAGAGTTTCTTCATCCGCTTATAGCCAGCTGTGCACTGCTTCTTGTACCTGTAGCAGAGACTGTGTTGAATAATACAAAAATCATAGCATGAGAGTCCACGGTATACCATCATTACATGCAGATGTTCTGGTGCCTCTATTTTTCAACAGACATTTGCAGCTGGAAGCAAATTACCTTAAAATGTTTTGTCTTTGAAAAAATATGTTTGTTATTCTACTTTTTGCCATGTGTACTTTATGAGATGGTTTGCTACAAAGACAATTGCTAATACAGTAGCTATTAAAAAACTTCCAACAATCGTATAATAGTATTATACATACCAGACATTCCTATTTTCTTTTAATACTGGTCTCAAACGGATTGTATCCATCCAGATATTCTTGTAAAAAATTACATCGATTGAATCATTTTACATTTGTGTAAGCGTCAAGGGATATGAATTGGACATAGTTATAAATTGTCAGGAGATCTCTTGGCTATGTGGTCCTGAATCAGATACATATCTGATCTTTTCAAATCTAACCGGTATCACAACAGCCAGGTCACATTAGTCCATCATTGATATTAAAGAAAGGTCAATATTCTGTGTCTTGCTATGCAGAACAGGGAAGAAAAAAAACAACCATGGCGGACAATAATGCGGAGGGCAGTCTTTATTTTCGTCCTCTTGAAAATATTGTGTTGTTTATGCACTGACTGAGGTTGGGAAAGAAATGAAAGCTTGCAAGATGCTCTTCGACACTACCATCCATGTTTACTTACATGAACGCAAAGCATCTTTACTTGTGACATCAGTGTGTCCTCTACTGCGCTTATGGGACTCCTAAGTTGCGCAAATGCAGTTTACACAGGAGATCACATTAACAGGACATCAAAAGTTGCATATATTTGGGAATGTGAATGACCAGGCAAAAGAATCGGATATCACAAAAAAAAAAATTGGAATTAAGCATTAAGGCCTGCAGTGTGATTGTAGCTTATGATTAATCCCAGCATGAGAGGGTGTCCCAGAGACCTGCTGCTGTCCTGGAGCTAATTCTGAATTCTTTGTATTTTTGTTTCAGGGTCCATTGAGTTTTCTTTTAATGTGTGTGTTTGTGTGTGTGTGTGTTTAAGCCTTTAGACAGAAGTGGTAATTGTGATACTTTTGTTTGGATTCCTTAAGGCTTCCTTAAGGCTTCTCTAAAGATGGAAAGGATGGACAATGTTCAAATTAGATAATATGACATCAAAAGGACTTGAATTTGCAAAGATAATGGCAACTTGACTTCTTTTTATCGACAGCAAACTCAACAAACAACATTACATTCAATTTGGAAAGAAGGAACAGAGACAGGATTTTAACAAGTGCCCTTCAAATAGATGGATTGTCTGAAAGCATTTATTTTTTAATATTTATTTATTAATAATTTTGATTATTCAAAACAAGTTGAAAAAAATGTAATGCCTTTAAAGGAATAAAAATTCAAATTTAATAAGTGAAACATAGGAGAAGACGTGCATGCAAAATAGAAATATTAGAAGCTCAGACAAAACTGAGGTATTAAATTCATGAAAGTTAATCTAAAGAGTGTTGTATAAAGAATCAAATTTATTGCCTATATTTTGTTTATATGAGGGAGGTAGAAAAACTTCTTAAAGAACGTAGCGATAGCCAGGTTCGTTAATTTCAAAATATTAGTAATGATGGAATCAATATATAGGTGGAAATAATTAGAGCACTTTTTGAAACATCGTAATACAATGCGAAAGAGAGAGCACAATATCGACATGGGATATGATAGTCTCAAACAAGTCCGTTTTTAAAATGATTCTATATAGAAGAGACAAGACAAGACAAGATGTAGAAAGGATTAAGCGAATAATTTGTAGTTGGATTGTATTAGCATGGATCAACTGGGAGGAGATAAACCTCATGATTGCTTAGAAATAATGCGCAGAAGGCACAACCATCTGAACTTTAAACTGGTTCAGGAAAATTCCAATTTAGAAGCTATGAAGAACTTGAGGGTGTTGTTATTAAAATACTGATGTAGCAATATGGGCTAAAATTGATAAATGCTGTTTATGTACAAGTTAAAGCATTTATTATGCTTCAGCAAATCGATAAAATACACTCAAAGTAAAACCACCCATTTACACTGCCAAGTTGATGCAAAAGAAAATCGTAATGCAGCTACATGTATTAAAAATTATGACAACAAGTAAACACAAATTAGCATCACAAAATGACGAGAACAAGTGACATTGCAGCTGCAATCAGTGCAACATTAGAAGGATACAGGCCCCATTAGACAGAACTGCAAACTTAGTAGAGTATAATAGCTCACTAGGTACAAGAAATATTGCCTAGATTCCTTGTGCATCTTTGGGTGTGATTCAAACGATCAAGCGATTTGCTGTATATGCACAGGGGGATGCTAACCAACTACCTGTTGGTTCTGGGGGACATTAAAGCAGTTTTACACACTACATTGGAACAGCTATAATAGAAAACATTTTCAAGTGGACTATGTTTGGAGGCTTTATGACAGTCCAGTAACACGCATCTTTGGGTAAATAGTAAATATCAGTAGGGCACTTAACAGGGCATTGGAAAATGTCCCGTGTTCACAACTCTGTCTTATTTTGCTGCAACTGCTGCATTTAAGCTATCCCTCTGTGATGGGTTAAATGCATCCCCAATTCTATGTATTAAAGAGAGTTGGGGATTAGTTTTGTATTTGAGACAGTGTAATGACGGTAAAATGCTGAAAAAAAGAAAAGAAAATGTGGGGGGATCCAGGACCCAGGCTCCAATCGGTCAAAGCTGCTTTGGTAACAGAGGGATCATTGGGTCCCTCTAAGGTTATGAACTTTTTACAGGTTTCTTATTAAATACGACAAGGTAGTCCCACATACTGCCAAGTATTCTGATATTGACTGCAAACTGTTAAGGGCATGTTGACTGTAACACCAGGATGATCAATGTTCCAAAAGAGACCTTCCTTGCCAGAGACAATCTCAGAATGGGTCTTGACCACATCCACAAATATAGGCACTCAGGTCCACACAGAAGCCCGTTACACTCACAAAGATTTTAAATATGAGGGCTGCCCATAGCAATTTACTGGGGGAAACCAGTGGGAAATGTAAACCAGTGGGAAATGTAATCCCTGCTAATATAAGTTGGTGTCATGATTCTTGGCACCATTCAACACACCTATCAGCTCAGTCAAGTTCCCAATCAGCTTTCATCAAATCCACCTGCTCACCCAGATCTCAGACCAGTCACTAGTGCCACGTTATTATGAGCTGTCGGGGAGTTTAGTCCAGCATGTCTGCCGGCCTGTTTCAGACCTGATCCTGCCTCCTAATCCTCTGAGTCTGCCTGAAGCCTATTGGACCTTCAGTGTGCTTTAGAATCTCTGACCTGTTTTCCATTCTCTTACCCTGCTCTCAGATTCTACCCTGGATTAACTCTGGATCCCAGATCACAAGACTCACATTTTCCGTACTCTGGTTTGCCCCCCTGCAAAAGTTCCATTGTCCTATAAAGTGTTTAAACATCCTGGGTCTTCTTTCTGGTTATCACACAGAATGTATCTTTTATAATGATTGTAAAATGCAGAAATGTATATCTACCTTTGTGATCCTATGTAACATGTTTTTCAGTAGTTTGTTTAACTCAGTTTGGTTGGTTTACCCGAAAATTATAAAATCATTACCCATCTTTACATTTTCATTTTTCTTTAATGATTAAATCCTCATTATTTAGGCATTTCTGTCAAAGTATCTGTAACTCAAACTAAGTTAACCATATCTTTCTCAAGCCTTAAGAGGCTTTCTAGTAGTTTGTTACAATTTAGTATCTTGATTTAAATTGGCGAAAGATTGTAGACACCGAAACAAGTAAAATCCTATCTGAAGATTTTTTTTATCCTTTGTCAACTAAAACGAATACAACAACTCCCCGGTTTACCCCTCCAATTAAATGCATACTAAGCTCATAAATCACCAAAAATTAATTATTAAAGTTGTGTTGACATTTTTTAAAAGCTAAGTTAATCTGACTGAATAGGATCTATTGAAACTACAGCTATCTGGTTAATACTTTATGTACTTTATGCAGTGTTCTTGCCTGCATTCTCGTCAGCATAACAAGCTGTTATGCTCACAATACTAACTGTTACACTGAAAATCAGTTCAATTCACATATTTGGTGTAATGGCTCTCTGAATGACATCATGGCTTCCTCTCCAAATAATTTCAGTCCAGATGCTGGTTAGGCTAAAACTGTTCGAATTGGAATGAGATTATGAAGATAAACTGACTATTACAGAGTGCAATAGCCACAGAAACTGTATTTTTAAACATATTTACCTTCTTATTTGCACATATATATGATGGTAGCACCATGAAAACAAGAATGCCACGCAAGTAAGACTGTCATCGATTCATCTAGGCAATACATTTTTTTAAAGAATGTAAAAAAAAAATCTAAAAATAATTTAAGTTGAATTTGATACCATAAGATTGATATATGTAGTATATTTCAAAAGCTGATACCATATAAAAAGACACCAACTTCTGATTTTTATTACAAACGCCACAGATAAAACTGATAATAAAAGGAGAATTAGTATTTGCTCAGTGGTTTCATGCTTTAGTTTTTCATTGTCTTTTTAATAAACATGGCACCCTGAAGTTGTTTAACAGTGTACTGTACTACATACTTGCTAGAACTGAAGTTTGAGTGATTGTACATGAGGAACAGCAGGTGGTTGTTTACAGTTCTATTGGTATAGGTACAATCTTTTGATGAGTGCGTGCTTATGCATTCACTCAGTGGATAAAAAAAAAATATATATATATATATTGTGTTTCCTGCCATAGCCTCCAACTGCCTCAGAACAACAGAAACAACCCCCACCCCTACCCCCCCACACAAACACTGGTGCTCCTCTTGGCAGTAGATGCCAGACTTATTCATTAACAGAGATATCAGGGCAAAAACAAACCTGACCCTAGAAACAAAGGAGACAGTAAGAAGGGTGAAATGCTTGACTACAGTGTCCTCCTCCTCCTCTTTTTCTCAAGTAGTCCTAATTACTGCTGTCTGATGTCTTTTACCTCTCTGTCTGATTCCACCAGTTTTCTAACAATAAACGGAGCCTCAGACCAGCCATGATGCCTAGTTGTGACAAATATTTTCTCCTGTGATTGTAACACTCATAAGAAACAATGAAAGGGTTTCCCCCCCCCTACATTTCTTCCTTCTCTTTCATGACTCAAAATTCATTCGTTGGCCAAAGATTTCCTTAAGCAGTACCAGTCAACACCATTTCATTATGTATTGCAGAGAAACTTAACTTCTCTCGTACACTAACAGAAGACATGAAAGCTGAGAAATTCAGACCATACTGAAAAGTTAGTAATCTGTGAAGAGTTTAAGAATTTTCAGTACCTTTTAGTATTGATGTAGACAGTTTGGAATTGCAAATTATTAGACAATGTTCTTTTGGGATTNCAAAATTACAAACAGCATGGCTGTGGGATATATTATTTTAGGAAGGATGACCATCTTAACAAGATTTATCCTCCCCAAAAATGATATTGGAAGAGCCCTCCATCTTGTCAGCATCTCACACAAACCACGAGTCAGTCCATCGATATTTTGCTTATACACTTGGTTAATGGTTGGTGTAACTTTGATTCCTAAGTATACAAATCCTGATGGGGCCCATCCGAAAGGTTTAATATATGCAGGTTCCCTATCCCCCGCCAAGCTGTTCAAGGTCATTATAACAGATTTATCAAAGTTCACTTTATATCCAGATATGTGACCAAAATCCTTAATACATTTAATCACAGTATTTCTAAATAATTTTAATTTTAATGTAGGTTACTTTAGTGCAATTAGAGGGAGAGGGGGCTATGAAAAATAAGTTTTACTTCTTTATACCTCTTTTCAGACAATTTACATTAATCTAAGTCAGTTGTCTGGCTGTTTGTATTGACAGGTTTATTTGGTGGAGGGTTTTGTTTCTATTAATGTTAAGGTGAATGTAGTTTGTTAGGAAATTTTAGTTTGGTTTGGTCTTAACCAGTCTCTTTTTGTGTGTACTTGGTTGTTTTATTTATTGTAGTTTTTTTTTTTTAATCTTGAAATTGTGTGAAATAAATTCCTTTTCATTCTAAATTCTTTTTCATTCATCGAAGATGTTTTGAAAACCTTAAGTTCAAAAAAGCTGCTTTATCTGACTTGCTGGGCTCAAAAACACAGGGAACTTTGGTTCGGTGCAGAATCCTGAAAGTTGCATTAATACACTCTTACAAAGATTTTCATCTCGTTGGAAAAAAAGAAAAGACAAAGCAAGTTCTTGCATGGTTTAAAATCAGCTTGCAGGCTTCTTTTGACTTCCTATGGTGAAATTAGGCGAAGAGCAGCAGATTTTTATTCTGACCTGTATAGCTATGAGTATACAGAGAATGAAGTGCGGCTTGAACATTAAGAGGAGTTCACCAATGAGTTGGGATACCCTTTAACTCTTGAGAAGTGCATATTGCACTGCAAAGTATGGAAGGAGGGAAAACACCTGGCATCGATGGACTTCCAGATGAATTTTACAGAGCTTTCTGGTGAGACCTCTGTGATGACATCATGGAGGTTTTTGAAGAGAACTTTGTTGACAGACTTCTACCTTACAGCTGTGGGAGAGCAATTCTCAAGTTGCTACCAAAAAAAAAAAAGGGGGACCTTCAGGACATTAGGAATTGGCGACCAGTTTTTTTGTTGTGTACAGATTACAAACTTTTGTCAAAAGTGCTGGCAAACAGACTTAAAATAGTAATTGATCAGATTATCCATCGGACACATTGTTCGATATCTTTGGAACAGGAAAAGCTTTTTGACAGGGTTGAGCATCATTACCTCTAAAAGGTTTTCGAAAGGTTTGGTCTCGGCCCCGAATTTATTGCCAAGATTGTGGTTTTGTATGAAGACATTTAAAGTGCACTGAAAATTAATGGCTGTTTTTGTAAACCTTTTAAGATTACAAGAGCTGTTCCACAATGTTGTTTTTTGTCTGGAAGTTTGTATGCTTGTTGTTCATCCTCTGGAGGTAATCAAGGCTCAGTGACGTTCTTTTGGTTTTAACAGCCATTTATTTTGGACACGTCTTACAAAGCCCCAAAAAATGTCGTCAGAACTAAGAGGCAACCAAATAAGCTCAAAACAAATATAAAGGTTTACACAAATAAATACTAATAAAACAAAGTTGTACCTCATTGGCCGCATAAACTCCAGAGGATTAAAGATTATTTATACAGCTTTTCTAAGAAAAAAAAACAAATCTTAACATTTTTTGGTGAAACTTCTTGGAAAACATTCCCAGTGATGCAAATAATTGTGTCAATCAATCTTTCCCATGGGCAACAACGTAACATACGGAACAAAAACATATGTTCCTCCTCACATTTCAATGTGCTTTTTAACCAATGTACATAAACAACATAAATGTACTGAAAGTTATTTATTTATTTATATATGATTGAACATTTCATTTTAATACTAGTCTGTATTAACTCTCGTTTTAACTAAATTTTAAAATATTGAAATGAGTTGACTCTGATGGCAGCTACACTCGTTCTATTGAACCAATGTTAATGAATATTAGATCAAATATTGATGGTTTAACTTTGCCGGGTTTTGATGTGTCTTTGATTTTGTTTGCAAATGCTGATGATGTTATTGTGATTGTTAAAATCAACAAGAAATAACTGAGGTAGGGGAAATTGTTGATCTATTTGCAAAATTTCAAGAGCATGTGTTCACTAGACTAAAAGTAAGGCTCTAGCTATAGGAAGCTGGCTTACAGGGTTTTCCTAAACTCCCTGGTACAGTAATTTAAAATGCAAATAAGGAGGCTTGAAATACCTTGGGGTGTACTTGGGGATTGAGGATACAGAGAAAAAGAATTGGAAAGAAGTATTGGAGAAAGTGGAGAGAAGGTTAAGGAAATGGGAAGGGTTGTTGCCACAAATGTCCTATAGAGGAAGATCTCTTTTTAAATAATCTAAGTGCTTCTTTACTATGGCATTAATTAGCATGTTTGGAACCCCTTTCTGATCTACTCCCTTAAAGTTGTATGTTTGAGTTTTTTTGGAATAAAAAAACATTTTTATTTAATTTTTAATTATATATTTTTTTCTAGCAGTATTTAGTTCTTAAATTACTCTCTGTTGCCCCCTTGTGCTTGTCTCCTTTCCCTTTGGCTTCCTTCTAGTTAGTTCTACTCACACATGCTCCATATTCAGCTCATTAGGACATCCTTTGTTCTGTTCCCCATATATACACCACCTCTGCAGTCACTCAGTGTTGGCTTGTTGTTGTTGTGTTGCTTCCTCCTCTCTGGCTCCCCACATCTCTGGCTCCCCATGTGAGTTTCCCCTGACATTATCTGATTTTGTTTGTTCTCAGTATTTTTGTATTTTTGCCTCTGGTGCCTTGGACTACCTATCAAATCTACAAAACTCACCTCTGCCTTCTCATCTCTGCATTTGGATCCTCAAAAACCTCCACTCAACCGTGACAGGCAGTGCTTTTCTTGCCTAAAGAGGAAGTTAGACAAGGAATGGCTCATATAGAGAGCAGAACTGCAGCTTTAAGTATTCAGTTTATTCAGAAATACCTGATGAGAAGGGAGGAAGATGTTTTTTGGAAACCAATAACATGATTTATATTGAGGAGAGTGTGTGTGTGTGTGTGTGTGTGTGTGTGTGTGTGGGGGGGGGGGGGNGGAAGAGTTTCTCAGCTGAAACCTGCCTGCCTGCTCTCAGAAGGTCTGCTGAACTCAAACTATCAGAACCTGCCTGTCCGCTCTCAAGAAGAGAACTGGAAGAAACTCTGAACCTAAACACTGACAAGTCTGAAGTCGAGCCCTGCCGTTGCCTAGCCCTCTGCCGACCATCTGCCTCTGGACCCTCCTGGTTACCTCCCTCAGCTGCTTAGCCTGAACCACATCACAGGTACAGACCTGCACAACTCCTCTGACAAGATCATCAGCATCCTGGCTAACCTAATTATCCCTCTCTGCAGAGAACCCTGTGTGACCAGTCCTGGATCTGTTTCCCCAGCTTCAAGTTTATTAACTTTGTGTTTTTCTTCAATAAACAGTCAAACTTTTCATCTGACTCCGTTTGTGTTCTGCATGTGGGTTAGGAACCTTAATCCCATCATGACAGCCTGGGTTAGGGAATGGATAAGTGTTTCGTAACAATTTTTTTTCCCCATCTTTTTTTTTCTTTATATGGATTATTCTTCTAATATCCTTTCTTGTATTGATTCTACTTTTGGGGTTGTTTTTGTCTCATTAACGCTTGTAATGCTGTTTGTTTGCAGGGATTGGGTCTTCAGGGGCACCGCCCCTGTCTTTGAGTTGCAAAACACATTGATATGGTCAACATGAAATGGGGTGTTAATGTTAATGTGTTCGGTGAATGAAGAATCTTTAGTTTTTGCTTTTTAATTTCTTTTTTATTACATTAACATCATTTAGTTTTATTGATTACTAGAATGTTTAATAAAGGCAAATTCTTTCACATTGCATGCTGGGAGTTGGAGCATGTGCTGACTGGACTAAGAGATTTCTTTTTTTCTTATATGTGTCTTTTTGAATTTCCCTTTCGATTGAATATGTGAAGTATTTTAGTTTATTATTAGTTACAATAATACTAATAATAATAATTCTTCTTATTATTACTATTATTATCATTATTATTTTATTAGTAGCTGATTATTTTCCATTTAGTAGGAACCAGCATTTTACTGTTGTTGCTAGTTAGCAAAACGCTGAGAATTTTTAGCACACCTGCTAAAAAAGTCACATTGCAAACCTCCGCCATTCATTAGCAATGAACTGCTAGTGAGATAACTGTCACGGCATTGGAAAATTATTTCCCCAATCAGAAAAATGCCATCGGGTTGAAAGTCACCACTGTTGAAACACATCTGGTTAGAGCATGTCTAGGGAAAAAAAAAAAAAACTATGTATGAACAGATGATAGGAAGCAGGCCTAGTCAAATATCAACTGAATATAGGTTTGAAGATTCTGAGAAAAAGCAAAAGAATCCATTTTTGATCCCAAACTGAAAATGAAGTCTGAGAATAAATAGAAATGGAAATTTCAGGAAAATGTCTGAATTTAGAGAGCATACGGATTATGACGAGGAGGGAGAGGATGGAAATTGGACTTAAGAGAATTTGGACAGTTCATCTTGTAGAGATAGAGTTATTCACAATCAACAAAAGAAAAGCTATAGTGTACAGAATGTGAATCACTTTCTTAAGGTTATGAAAAAAATGAAACATTTTAAAGTAGATGATTTCTTTTCTGACAAGAAACAGTTTTTCTTGTATGTTAGATCTCAGTTGAATAATAAAAGAAAAGGAGACCAACTGACAAAGAAGCTTACTCGTTAAAAAAAAAATGATCGGAAAACTTAGACAAGAACTCAATAATGTTGAAGAGTCTTTGTTTTTTTGTTTTTTTTTTTCTGCTCATGTTAATCCAATTGTGCCCAAGGCATTCATGTTAAGTGTGTGACACCTAAGTAATAAGTAAAAGCAAGTCTTTGAACAGGTTTCTCAAGTCAGGTGTTCAGAATGTTTCTTGTGATCCTGATGTTTTTAAAAATGAATCATATGAAACTCTAGAAATAAAATAAGTTAAATAAACAGCACAGAAGCTACATTTTCAAAAAGAGTCCCACTTTACCCACCTTTACCACATTCACCCAAGCAAACATCAAGAAGCAAACATCCAAAGTCTGAAAACTGTTAGTTTTTTGTTTTTTTCTGCTAGTGTTAATCCTTACACCTTTGGGAATGAGCCACTTCAGAGTTTCAACGATAAATCTTAAATGAGCCAGAGATGTAAGGAAGAGAATCAGTTTGTTTGAATTAATGAATTCAAAACTTCTGAACTCGTTAATGGTTCAAGAAACACACAGTGATTATTTAAAAGAGGTGGACTGGAAGAGAGAATGGCAAGGTGAAGTTATTTTGAGTTATTTAAGTCAAACCAGTGGTGGAGTAGCAATTCTTTTTTCTATAACTTTTTCACCAGAGTCATAAGAAATTGATGAGGTGGTAAAAGGTAAACTAATGGTGGTGAACACAAAATATGAATGTTTTAATTAGTGGTGGGCATAGATAATAAAAAAAAAAATCTAGATTAATCTCACAGTAATCTTGGAATTAATCTAGATTAAAATGGCTCATTTAAATTCTGCCAAAGGCATTCATGATATGTGTATGCCACCTAAATAATAAGTAAAAGTAAGTCTTTGAACAAGTTTCTGAAGCCAGGTGTTTAGAATGTCTCTTGTGATGTGAAAATCTTGATGATTTTAAAAATGTTTCATATTTTTATTTCATAAAAATATGAAACTCCAGGTGTAGAGATGAAATAGGCTAAATAAATACCAAAGAAGCCATATATTCAAAAAGAGTCCCACTTACCCACATTAAGAAGCAAACATATGTTGTAATCATTCCTGGTGTTGTGGTAAAATGAAATTTAAGATTACACAACATCGCCTACCTAAAGCAAAGGAGTTAAGTTCCCAGCTGGACATCGTTATTGACAGAGGTCAGTGGTCCCCGGTCAGTTGCTGGTCATGTATTTCTTTCATGATCATTTTGCCTTGTAGGCTAATTTGTAAGATGGGTCACCGGTGGCTGTCTGGAGAAAAAGTTCGAGCCCATTATCTTCAACCATGCTGATGGGCTGGCAGCTGGTGGCACGAGGAGATTAGTTAGCTTGGCTAATAGAGCTGTGCTGGGCTTTCCTCAGTTGCACTCAAACATTGTAGTTTGATGAACACAACTGCAGTCGCTATAGGTTCACAGATCCTCAGCAGCCCGTTTCAGTTCTGTCAATGTGTTTTAATAAATGTTTTGAACTTTTCTACTGGCCGTCTCACCTTAAATACTGGGTCCATCTGTCCCCTTTCGTGACAGTTTCTTGCGCTATTTCTTAGCCTGATAAACCAGAATAAATGTGAGATTAAATGTGTAATTTAGTCTGGCCCTGATGAATGAGACATCAGAAGATTGTTGATGAGAACAAACCATGGTTTTTCAAACCATGTCTGTGCCTATTGGCCGATACTCTGACCAATGAGCGCAACTGACTATGACGTAGTAAGCGTGACAGGAATTTGGTGGGGTAGTGTAAACAAACAGCCTGATTCGCTGTTTTACCAACAGCCTGTTGGTAAAACAGCGAATACATCCTTCTAAAAAACTTATCAGTGTAGAACCTCTTCCTGCTCACGATTCAAAGAAAACCCCAAGTCTAATCCTTCCAAAACTGATTCCAAAGCTGAGTCAAACGAGAACTGTTCAATAGTTGCTGCCATCTTCCTTGTTGTGCTTTCTCAGCGTCTCGCAGCTTTGTCGTCACACCCTCAAAACCCCGCCCGCGTTGTATCCAAAAATTCAAAACACTTCTCTGTGTTGTGATTGGCCCGTCATTTCTAGGGCCTGGGGCATGGATCGAGGCTAGACCACTCGCAGGCAAAAAAAGATTTTTGCCCATGGCGGATGGGGCTACTATTTCTGTCTCTCTCTCTCTCTAGTGTGTCTCTGACTCCTGCGACTCGACCAGCAAATCATCTGTGTTGTGGCGGGAGGTGGTAGGCAAATCCACTTCCTGTCACCTCCGGGTGCAGCTTTCCTGCACCCCGAGCTCTCCTATACCTTTGAATTGCAGAGGAGCTGCTGCACGTGCACAATTTTTAATGGGAGTCAATGGGCAAAGATTTTGCGCCCTAGGGCGGAAATACGTACACCAATCCGTTGAAAAATGAAATTACATTTCACTTGTCATTAAAGATTAAACATTTATTTGCACATCTAAAAAGTATATATCAATATATTTC
>NW_015150740.1:177593-179750 GCF_000732505.1 Cyprinodon variegatus
GTCTCGTATGTTTCTTTGTTTTTAATAAATTTTAATCTGATTAATTCTAATGACTACCCAATGTTTTATAAATGTCTGTTTAAAGTTTGGACCATTTTTTTAATGGAAGCAAATGGAGTTGAGTTTTGGGTTTTAGAAGAACCTTTATTTTCAGAGCACAGTTAGATATACACGATGGTGCTGGAGTTGGTTTGTCAAAAAGATTGATTTATAAAAATTAAGACACATTTTTTAGGTGGCCGGACCAACACTTCGAAACACAGAAGCAACAGCTTCTTTGTGGGGCTAAAATCAATTGCATCATACTTCATACTACGTCATCGTCTTAGATTTCGGTTTGAGAGTTTTACCTTAGAACAAAAGCAGATGTTAGTGGATTATTTTAATGGAAAATTATCTCCTAATGCCACAGATCCATTTCCCGAAATGGGTTTAAACATAGACTTTACAGGGGCAATGAGTCCTTTATTGCATACCAAGAAGGAGTGAGATTTTTTTTTTGTATGCTGAAAAAAAAAATTACTTTATAAAATGTTTGCTCAAGGGTTAAAAAAAATGCAGTTGAGTGGAAGGACTGATACAGCTTGGAGAGAGAGGTTAAGTATTAAAGAAATCAGAAGCCTGTATGGAAGGTCTTCTACAAACCTTCCCTAAGTAAAAGGATAGGGGACCTATAATGGAGGATCTTGGGCGGTGAGTGTCAGTTGTTTTGTGTCTAAAATTAGGAAAAATGCAAGCGAACATTGTCCCTTTTGTCAAGAAAGAGAAACTACTTTCCATGTTTCTTGAAAGTAAATTATTTGTTTCATTGTTTAATTTGTTTTGAAATATATATATATATAAAAAGTATAGTTGTTTGGTCTAAATTTTCATTTACTTGTGGTGCTGGCTATACCAAAAAGATGCTAATAAGTGGAAATTGTTAGACTAGGTCAAGCCGGGCATACACTGTACGATTGTTTTGCCCTTTTTGGGCTGATTCTCCAGTCGTGCAAGATNTGCTAATAAGTGGAAATTGTTAGACTAGGTCAAGCCGGGCATACACTGTACGATTGTTTTGCCCTTTTTGGGCTGATTCTCCAGTCGTGCAAGATATTTTTTTTTTTATTTGGCTGACTTTTAGCCTTGTCGTGCATAATGCAGAATACAGGGGGTAAAGAGGAGCGATTAGCCTCTCACAACCATCTTCTGATCAGGAATCGTAAGGTCGGGAGAAAATCAAACATCTTTGAAATTCAGTCAGCGCTTATGAGGTGTTTATGGACAAATCCTGGTTTTTGATTTTTGACTATTTCTTTTCTTTGTTTTCTTACAGATTTTAGTTGAAGGATCTTTGTTAATATATTTTGGGAGTTGAATAATTCTTTTGGCCAGGAAATTATGTTAATTTGTGGTGCTGTTGTCCGCCTATAAATAGGCTGGCTTTCAGCATGTTGGCGCGTTCCTTTCTATCCTCGCCTGGACGCCGCTTTTCCACCTGCTTCCACTTGTTCCATCGTGCGCGGTGCGCACTTGTCTTGTCGCTGCGGCCTGCAGCGGACGTTCCAGCCTGCCATGCGGTATTTTGGTTAGCCGTTGCTTACTTTTTTCTTGTGGTTTTGGCCTGGCGGGACCGGTTGCCCTATTTTCGATTTTTCTTTTGCTTAGGTTATTTTTGGCCTTTAGTCCGGTACCAGTAGGGGCTTCGACGGCCCTGTATAGGGTTGGCCCCCTGCTGTACCGTTTTGTTCTGTTTGATCGGCCTGCCAGGTCCAACTTTCTTTTGTTACTTTTGGGTTTCATTTTTTGATTCTTTTGGGGCACGGGATCTGAGGGCCTCTAACTCTTTTCTTTGCAGTAATCAGAAGAAGCCGAGCAAAGAAAGCTAAAGAGGAGAAACTTTATAAATAAAATATCTTTTTTTGAACCCTCATCTTTTGTCTTGTGTCCTCAAATATGTTGTGCCCTTGGTGGACGTAACAACTGCGCATGTGCAAACAAGGGAGTTCTTCTTTGGGTAGTTTTTGGTCGTGCAGTGTGAGTGGGTAGATCGCATCAGAGCGTCGGCTCGCACAGTGTGAGAACATACATCGTGAGCTGTGAACTTTTAAACCCCATGGTTTCCTTAAACAGTTTGAGTTTTGCTGCATGCAACAATTGAAAATATCACACAGTGTA
>NW_015150740.1:181400-185286 GCF_000732505.1 Cyprinodon variegatus
GTGACGTTTCTTAAGATACTTCAACACAGTCTTACCAACTTATTCAGCTTCACTCAACAACCTTATATGGCCTAGCCTGTCCCATCCAATTAGGCTAATTGGATAAATAATTCCCAATCTGTCACACAGAGCACTCTTTCACCCGTGGGGTCAAATTGATGTTAACCTGCACTTTGGCATAACGATACAAGAACCCCCTGAGCAGAATATAAATATAAAAAGTTTGACAGGGTACATTTCCTTCTTGCATGTGCAAAATCAAAACAGAACATTAGGTCACATGGTTTGTCTCTTAAAAAACATACCCTCTTGCCTTCTGAACTGTTTGGGTGACACCTCTTTGAATAGTTTTCCTTTTCTGTGTTGTATTTTCTAATACAGGCAAGCCAATAATGTGGGTGTGCTTGGCCATGAATTATAGATCTGTTGTTGGCAAAGGGTGTGTGGATATGAACTGTGCATGCTTGGGCCAGATAAGGCCAGATTTATACCTTTTGCTGCCAGGAGCAGATTTGAGAGCCAGCTCACAAATTATATGGAAATTGAGTTTGAGGGACTTAATAAAACAACCTTCCCAGCTATATACAATTCGGTGTCCTCTCAGCAAACAACACATGCATGATAGGGAAACATGTTTAAGGGCTGCAGTGCCTCTTGATCAGTAACGGGATTCAAACAATGTGTTGGTGTGAGAAAATGCATGTATTCATGCATGATGTCATAAACAGGTCTGAAAAAATTGTCAGGTCGGCAACCAATGAAAAAAAAAAAGAATACATCTTTTGACAGTGGTACTAAATTGTTTTAAGGACCTTAATTCATTGTTTTGAATTATTCATTGTTGATGTTATTAAACTTTAGGATAAAAGACAGTATTTTGCAAAACCAGAATCCTGATCCTACTATTTTCCACATTTTGTTTTCTCTTTAAACATTTTAGATTTTTTTTGTCAAGAACCCTTCTTGACAAATTGAGCATAACTTTTGAAACTAACATTTAAGCAGATTAAAACACATAAATGCGATATATTATATTGAAAATGCTTGTTCTTGCAGTAAGACAACCAGCTTTATGCCAGCCCATAGCTGCAAGGTCTCCCGATTTGGCTGGGTAGTTACCGTATTTTCTACCCCTCTTTCCCTCCACCCTTCCGCATTAGCAGTCTTCAATAAATTTACTGTATTATTGTATTTTAAAATCCTTTGGCACAAAAAGGGGGTATGGGGTGTATGTTACCCATGGAGAGGCAGTTTTCCCTATTTTGTATGTAGCGAATATATACAAAAATGACAAACACACACGCAAAAGCTAAATGCTATGCCTTCTATACAGTGCAGCAGTGTGGAGGCTCCACACAATCTTTCACAATTAGGGCAAATCGGGTCAGGAGGGCTGACTTCGAGGAGGGCCCCTGATTAAAATTCCCATAAGGTCCCAAAATGGCTAATTCAATGCTGAGTATGATCAGCATAACAGTGGAAATGAATCCCATACTGTTTAATTTTTCTACCAATTGAGAACACATAATATAAAGCTTCAGGTGACCTCACTCAATGAATACCGGCCTGTTGCACTGACTCCTATCATGATGAAGTGCTCATCATGATCCCCCCCCATATTTTTTAAATATCTGGATTATAAAATACCCCCCTAGTTGTGTAACTGAGCTGTCCTAACAGTTGCCTGCAGAATTTTGCATGGCGGCAATGGTGCTGGAACTCAGCAGTATGGGATGTGCGAAGAACAAGACCTTTGTGAACTCTAAGACTTCTTCACAAATCTGTCATGAATTGCCACAGGGAAGTTAATTAGAAACTGGATATTCAAGCTCCGCTGAATTAGCGGCACCTATCTCACCATCCATCCGATTCAGGAGCTCAGGCTTCAGGAGCTCTGTCTATGTATACTTCCAAAAAAAAAAAAAAATCCACTTTCTTTTCTTTTTTACAACTCGACTACTGATTATCCCTGACCCATCACACCCCCACAATGGACTGTTCTCCCTGCTGCCCTCTTGGAAGTGGCTTTGCAGCATTCAATGCAGGTCCAGCAGATTCTGCAACAGCTTCTTCCCCACTGCCATCAGATATTTGAATGTCAAAAAAACTTGAACTCATTTCACACAATCTGCATCAAACTGACCAAATCACTGTGTTTTTTTTTTGCACCATGTTTTTTTTTTTCTCCCACAGTGTTTACATTTGATCAGTGCTGCACTTTAAGAAAATGTACATGTCATGAGAGCAGTATAACACAAAATTTTGTTTTGTATACACTCTGTGTACACAAAATCACAATAAATATTGTCTAAGTATATGTTAAAATAAGTGAACCCTATGGTACTCCACAGGTAACCCTGAAGCATAAGGAAAATGTATCTGTCATATTTATTTATCTAAATCTGTCAGGTAAATACAATTTAAACCAGCCTAGAGCAGTTCCAGTAATTGATTTAATTAGATACTATTTCCAGCCCCTGCACAGATACAACAATTCTGATGGGTTCAAGTGCAGCCCTTTTTGTGAATCCATAAGAAATGCATTGTTGACCAAAATACAACAAGCCTTATTCTTAATGTTTTTCAAAACCTGTGTAAAGATCCGAGCTTCTGAATCTTTAACTACCTTTTTTGTTTGTTTAAGGAAGTGTAAAATGCTTCTTAATGTGAAACAATATTTTAGGCGAAAACTTATTTTCCTATAAAACTAACACTCATGCATGTTGTATAACACTAAACAAAACAAAATGTAATTATATTTTGCTATTATTTATCATAATACCTCACTTCTTTTGTTGAGTTTAACCTTAACATGAGGCTTTAGATCCTCGCTCTACGTAAGCCTACCCAAGCAGGCCAATTATTTCCTGGACAGAGATCTGAAGAAATATAGGCTGCCCCTTGAGGTACAAAACTGGACATTTTTCGCCTGTTGTTGTTTTTCTGTAACTAATTACCTCCCTGAAGTCTAACTGGGCATTTTGTGCTAAAATCAAATTGTTTTTTATTTTTCACTTTCACTTTGTTGAGTTGTTTGAAGCACATCTATCCTGAAAATGAGCTTTAAAGAGTTACAGAGGACCACTGTAACTGACACTGAAAGGAAGTCAATGTCAGTAGGATACATCAAATCTTTTAAATAGAATAAGAATCACAATATAAGCCGCAGTGGCGGCTGGTGGAGTTTTCTTTAGGGGGGGTATTAATTCAAAAAAGATATATACCAAAACCAATCAAACGTATACTGAGTTATCACACCATTATATCTATAAGAAGGCCAACAACAAAAAACATTATAAAAACACTTTATGAAAACAAAAATATAATTTCTTGTTAAGGTTTACTTATTGTACATACATTTTGCCCTTCTGTCCTTGAGAAAAACAAATTTCTCAATTATTCTATGGTTGAAGTCAGGGACGGTTTTGATAAGGTTCCTCTCCATAGAGAGCATGGTAAGAGCTTTGAGAAGATCCTATGATATTGTGTTCCTGAGGAAGGTCTGAATCTTCTTCAGTGTCTAGAAGCACCTCTCAGATTCAGCTGTGGTCATGGGAGTTGTGATGAGGATCTTCAGCAGAACCACAGTCTCTGAAAAGGTGTCCTGAAAACATTTCCCCATGAAGGGCTGGTACAGAGCCACGGCACCCCTGCAGCTTTTGAACTCACCATTGTGTAGATGAGAGCCAGTTCAGTTGTCAGCTTGTTCTTTTTGAGCATTGGGTAAGCCTCCATGGTGGTGTTTAGTGCAGCTTCAGGGAACTGGCTGCGGTACTCCTGGAATCTGTCTGACCGAAGCAGTGTAGCACTGATCAGAAGCTTTGTGAAGGCAAATCTGTATTTTGCATTAGGGCTGGGCGATATAGAAAAAAAGCTTATCGATAAA
>NW_015150740.1:186702-200035 GCF_000732505.1 Cyprinodon variegatus
AAGCGGTGGGGGGGAGATGTTCATGTTGCTGCGGTCTGCAGTCTGAACGTTAGATGTCGCTGAAAATTACACACTGTAGCTTTAATAATGGAGAAGCTATTTGTCAGCTTTATATATTTTTTAATATATACAAATATTTATTTTTTTGAGAATGTGGTTATTTAAGAGCAACTATTCAAATTCACAAACACTTAAAAAAAGTACACTTTATTATATAATTTTTTTTTGAGATTTTGATATAAATGAGCACAAACATAAATGGTAATGCCATCTTTCCTATTGTTGAGAATGTTGAAAAATACACTTATATTTTTTAATTACAGATAGATCCCATAGGATCTTAGCTCGGTCATTCTCAACTACCTTAGGAGGTGTCTTCCATTTTGACCTTGGGACTTCCAGCCCATACTCATGGCAGATGAGTATGGGCTGGATATATAAATATATATATATATATATATATATATATATATATATATATATATATATATATATATATATATATATCGAAAAAACAAATACTAATAGATTACACTGATTTATTTTCCTCTGATGAGCTGGGGTGATTTGTTTTTTTTTAGCAAGAAAGAGGAACACAACATTAAACGCTATGTTGTGTCAAACTTACTGCCTTATAATACTCACCTAAGTAGCATACCACTCTGTTGCCGTTGATTTTTTTAACCTGCGCAGATCTAAAGGCTTTTTCAGTGGCATCTCTTTTTAAAATGTTTTTATTTTTTCTTTAAACCAAGCTGTCTCGTATCTCTTAGTTCAAAATAAAATGCGAAGTAGCTGCCGGTTTCAATTTTCTGTTACAGTGTGTTGTCTCTGCTCTGATTGCTACAATGTGCGCAGTGAATGGCCACGGCCAATCATATAGGAGTCTGACCTACAGGGCTCTGGACAGATCTAATGACGTTATTTTGTGTAATGTCACACTGGCAGGCGGGACCAGGGAGCTGTGGGGGAGAGAGAAAAAAACGTTGACTAAAAACGCTCTGACAGCTACGCTTGTACCGAGTTTTTGTTGGCTAAATTAAGTGAGCGGTAAGGAGAACAAGACTGCAAATAATTGGTGGGGACATGTCAACCCATGTCGTTCAGAAAGTTAATCCTTTGGCTTTCACTTCCGGCTTTTCTTCCAGGAGACTTCCAGTAGCGAGTGCTGCTGGATTCTTCGACTCGTCGTTTTCGTCTGAGTGCTGGACTTTTTTTTCTTTTCTTTCTTTTTTCTATTATACCAATATATGTAAAAACCAACATGGCACTTAACAGTAGTGTGAAAGTACAAATTGCATGAAGACATAAATTTAGTTATTCAGAATATCAAGTAATTATTATTTAAACAACATAAAGTGAGAAAATGCATAAAAAAGGGGTGCAGTATGCTTCAGAATTAATATCCATTAGTTGGAACCTTTATCAACATTTTATACAGGTTTTCATATTTTTCAATATGTTTCAGAGATTTCAGATATAAATGGAATACCGATATAAAAAAATGCTTAAAATCTGTGGTGATATCAGTAATCTCCGTTTGTGAATAAAGAATTTTGTGTGACAAAATAAGAGATTACAACATAGCTGTGTTTTTTTTTTCCAGGCGCCCTTTCCTCCCCTGTGATGCGGGTGTCAGAATTTATTCATGGAAAATATTGTCTGTTGTTTCTATATGNAATTTTGTGTGACAAAATAAGAGATTACAACATAGCTGTTTTTTTTTTTTTTTTTTTTTTTCAGCAAGACCAGCAAGTTATTCCAAAATATTAGAGTTTTGTTGCATTCATGGAAAATATTGTCTGTTGTTTCTATATGAGTTTCACAAAATTAGCAACTGCTATCATCAATGTTGAAACAATTTCTTAGTAATTCTTTGGAGGGGTACATAGCATTTGAGATCTTAAAATGTTTTAGATGCTTCTTAATTGTTCAATCGATATGTCCCCTTATTTGTAGGGTATATTATTTTTACCAGGGAATAAAGTTTCATTTAAATATTTCCTAATTTTAAGGTTATGTAATTATTTGTCCCTGAGTGAAATCCCATTAACAGATAGAGTGGCTAGTTTAGGGTTTATGATAAGCTATTAGTTTTTGAGTTTGATTATGAATTGTGTTGGTAATGCTTTTACTAATCTAGTAAATTCAGTTTTAAGGGGCTAAAACGTATACCTATGCAAAATGTTTCTTAGTCTAACACATGACTGTTATCATTGATAAAGTATACAACAGACCATATGTTATTTTCATCAAATTTCTATAGAATAATGATTTATTGTGATATAGTATGAATTTGTTACTCCATATAATAGTAGAGTGTGGCACTTAGTTATGTATATAGAGCATTTTCTAGTATAATACTTCTTCTTTATGAAACTCTGGTAGTTTAATTGGGAGTTTATGAACATTGCTAGTAGTAGAAGTTTTAGACCTCCAATTGTGTTAAAGAGGTAATTTGGGATAACGCAAGATTTTATTAAATTCCATATTATTAAATACAACTTAATTTCTGGAGATCAATGGTTTGATTTCTTTGTATGTGTTGATTGCATGGCTTGTTACAGACACCTAGCAAAAATGTTATGTCAATAGCACCTATAGAAATATACTGTATTTACTGAGAAATATGGTGCTTAAATACTTACTTTACCCACTGTAAAACTATTTTTCTACAGAAATATTTTGCAATGGAGGCATAGCTGTTTTTTATGTATAGTGTGAATGCTGTTTTTTTAGGTTTTTATAACCATAGTTACACGTATTTTAATGTTTCAAGTAGTGGTGGGATGTGATTTAACTTTTTAATCGAAAACCATATATCGACAAAATAAACCACCTTTTCAATGAAAAAAATGCCTTCTTCACCAACATTTTGAATGAATGATTGCATGAGCACAGCAGATCAAATTATTGTTTTTATTCCAATTATTTATGTAATTCAAGTGGTGTCACAGCCATACGGGAAATGACCAGATGATGCTACTACTATTGAATGAGAAAATGCAAAGATAGCATTAAGTCAAACCATTGAATTAATATAATTTATTAATAACAAACACCTTATAATCCATAATTGAACCACTAGTTGTATTTAAATTTCCAATAACAGGAACGTTTTCCACATTCTTTGACCCTTTAGATTATAAAAAAGTAACTAGTTACTTTGGCTACTAACAAATTACTTTCACGGAGCAGTAACTGAGTCACAAACTCAGTTTTAGCATTTATTTTCAATTTTGTATTGGAATGGAGAATATGGTGAAAGGTACAGTACTGTAAACTATGAATGGTATTGAAACCAGTCCTGCAATAGAGCAAAGGGACGGCACAAAGGGTGATGTCAACACCACTTTACTTGGGGACATTAAACCACTCAAGGGCCAAGCCCACAGAGCTAGTCTTTCTGGGTGGGGGTGAAAAATCTGTCCTTGTGCCTGACACAGCAGTTCCCTGCGTGCAGGGAGCGGCACGGCTCCTGCCAGAGGAGCTGTGCTATCTCTGCTAACCAATGTTTCGCTGGTCAATTGGGTACAGTGAGGATCATTGTCAGCCGCTCTGCTCATACCCTGGCTAATGTAAGCAAAATGAGAGCTAATGGGGTAAAATGCATACAACGGGGCGCAAGGCCAGGGTGGGCTAGCGCGTCTACCCGTAGGGGTGGACTCCAATTGTGCAGGGAGAGGAAGAGGGGACAATGATTGTTCTCTTGAGAAGCAAAAAGGTCCACAGATGGGTTACCGAACAGCTGCCAGACCATTCTCGCCACTTCTGGGTGGAGTCCCCCTCCCCCATTGATATAAGCCACCACTGTTGTGTTTTGTGTTCCGATGTTCCGAGCTCTAAGGATGGGGGGAAAATCATTTAACTCCTGGAGAACATCCTTTAGCTCCAAGTACCTTAAGTGCTCGAATTGCATCTTTGGACCCCAGTTTCCATTAGCCATTTGCATATACCCCACCAGCCTGACAGAGAGTCATCTGTTGTGTAAACCTTTCTGTTCCACACTAGTTCCATTGGGACACCCTGTGGGATCAGTAACTGTGCATCTTTGTTCTGCCATGGACACAGTGCTGCTGAGAGGCTACCCATCATTGGATTCCTCTCATGTCAGGACTTCCCAGAGGGATCAACACTAACGAGGCCATCAAACCCAACAGCCTTCTGTAGAGTCTGAATGATACCAGGTTTCCTCTTTGAAACATGGACAAACAGTTAACCAGGCTGCTGCCTGTGCCAAGGTCTGGCGCTGGGGGGATGATGCTGCAGTCCCAGCGACAAACATACGTCTTGGGAGGCACATCCCTTTTCTTCTCCTCCCACTTCTTTGCATGGAGATTACTGCTTCTCCGAACAGCCCTTGAGATGATATGGGTGTGTCCAGGAGGTCCTCCTTCTCCTAAGTTGCCAGAGTGGTGAGATTTATCCCCCTGGCTCTCTCCTGCAGAACCATCAGTGCCATGGATCTGCCCATCGCTTGGATTGCTACCTTATGGAGATGCAGGCAGTGTCGGTAATGATGCACACCTCGTCTCAGAGTGCAGCATCTGTTGTGGCAGTCATTTGCTCTAGACGAAGCAATTAGAGCACGGACTGAGAGTGACAAACTTATCAGTCAGGCTAGACTGAAGGGCCCGCTCTTAATGGACCTCCCGCTGACATGGAAGTATTTGGGTACAGGTGTGTTGCAACGGCCAACTCCACAGGCAACATTTGGCAGGAGCCTCAATTTTCCATTCCATCGCAATTCAGGACCGAACTGCCGGCCACTGGGTGCTTCTCCTTAGATGACTTGTTGTGCCAGGAGACAGTAAATTCTTCCAGGAGTTTCAGGAAAAATGGTAGGAGATGTCTTGATGTCTTGTGGGTCTTCGGCATCCTTTTCCCATCAAAACGGGAGCGGGTAGCTTCAGCCTGGACCTCTGGCCACTACATCTCAAGCTTTGCAGCAGCACATTTGCACATGTCGTGCAAGTCAAAATCAAGCTCAGACAGGGACCCGTCATGACCTGGTTGGTCCGAGTACAAGGAAGCGGATTTTGCAATCCGGACCGAGGGAGCAGGAGCTGGGTCATAGTCCTCATCGTTGTCACAGAAGGGTAGCTCTGACTCCAGGTCGAAGCGCTCCTCGTCCCCCTCCAGCAGCAAATCAAGCTGGCTCGATGCGAGACCAAGTTCGGGCATTTTGCGTGGTAGAGGGTCCATGGTATTGAGGATTTCTCCCCAGCTTGGTCCGGCTTCTGAACCGGTGGAGAGACAGCATGGTCGGCTTATTCTTGTGTGGGTGCCATAGAATCCATCACGGGGTCACAACCAGACATCACTGATTGACAAGCAAGGCGGCGACAAAGCACATTTAAGGAGAACCCACTACTGTGCAGTGTGAGTACTCCTCCACAGACTCAAGAGACATACCACACATGATGGGTGGGTATCCCAGTTGGAAATGTTATTGCCACACGGGCAGGTTCATCCCTTTGGGCTCTCCTCCGCTTTCACTGAGGATTTAACAGTCTCCATTATTTCAGGGAGATTTCTGTGAGGCTACACGAAAATAAGCTTGTGACAGCTAAGTTAACCAGGTGTGGCTTGCTTGGGGACAGCATTTCGGCCACCCGGGGTGTAGCTTGGGGGTTTTGCTACTCTGTGCCGACCAACGTACAACCGCAAGGTGGTAAGTTGATGCTGAGTATTGCTTCTTGTGTTAAGGTATTTCTACCAGGAAAACGTCCCAGCCCAATATTGAGAGACCTCAAAACAAAGCGACCAGTGACCGAGCTTGTGCACAAATCTACAAGCAGGTCATCTAGGCTTCAGGAGAGACAGTATCTAGGAGAGAGCTAATTGGGAGCTTCTGTAGATGTGAGAAGAGGTTTTTGACTAACTGTCAGCACACTAACTCTATTTATAGGGGGAGGGTCCCTGCCCTCTCTGACACCAACATGCTTATTGTCTCGCCAGTCCTAGCTGGCGTTATGTAAAAGTGGCTTCTGATGAGGTCACACTGAAGGCATTCCCAATGTGAGACACGAAACAAATTCTATGAAAGCAAACCATGATACCTCCCTTTCATTTCTCATGAAAGCCAATAAATTAGTCATCAGTGTTCATCAACCAACTCTTTCCTGATCAGTCATCTTTCTATCAGACCAATCAGAAAGTGTAACTGACTTGCTACAGTTCTCTGCTTCAAGAATCATTTTGCTTTTGTAAATAATGTTTTAAAATTAACCGTTTCCCCGTTAGATTCTGCATTTGGGTCAAAACATTACAGACCAACATGGCAATGCATTAATCAAGTTATTGTTTAAGACAATTGATTTGACAGTACCCCTCCAGTTACCTTATTACATTTGACTTTTTGCTGTGAATTTTGTTGTGTAATTGCCCCTACGCATAGTTTGCAGTGAAAAAACAAGAAGGGTGAAGCACAGTTGTTTTTCAATTGGGTAAAATTATTGTAAAATTCTATATTAATACTTACTCACTTATCAGACAACATGAACTATGCTCTGTTCCTGCCTAATCCCCAGTGGAGCTGTTTGAGCAGATATGGGCTATACCACACAAACAAGGGAGAAGAAAAGGAGAGGTTTCTGTGTTCAGAGCAAAGACATTTTCAAAAAGATCCTGTCACTCTGAACATCTCAAAAGGCTGTCCTTTAAAATACCCAAGGAAAGCAAAAGAGTGATCGCTGTTATTTGCGGTCAGCCACAGTTAGGTAGACCCTACTTTGTGCTATTTTTGCAATGTTTTATTTTATTTTATTTTTAAGTAACAGTTTGCTAGATCACTAATGCTCTATCTCTAATATTATATGGGTTTGATCTTTACAATAATCATAATCACAGGAATTGAATAAATTCAAAAGCTAGGAGAGGAGCAAGGCTAAACTGTTATTTAATTTACGTGTTCAAAACAGTTCTTTAAATGTTACTTAGATCCTGTTGCTTTAAATCGCAGCATAAAAAAACGATTAAGAAATATTTCTGTCATCTTTGATAAATTTTATTTGGGGTAATGTTATGGAAATCCTTCAGGGAAGAATCTAGGAATAAAGATTTGATAAAATAAATGAAACTTAAGTATGTAAAAACTGTATTTGTTTATCTGCAGCTTTATTCACCTTCTTTATTACAACTAATCTCATAATGGAGCCATTTATTTTGCTTTATTTATCAAATTTTATTCATTATTTTGGAAATTACTAAAATATTTACATTTAGCTACCTCTATTCTGCTTTTATGCCAATTCATTTGGGATTACTTAAGCATGACCACATTATTAAAAGGAGATATATACTGTATTTAAATAAAGTCATACACAAGAGAATCCCTTTATATCAAAAACAGTGTAAGATCTAATAAGAACCAGTGTCATTCAGGTTTTCATGTCTGCAATATTTTTCTGATAGAGATGCAAGCTGGTTTAGCCAAGGCCAAAGCGCTAGATGACCAAACTAAAGTAGTGGCCATCCAAGAGGCAGTGACTGCAATAAAAGATAGTCCATAAGACATTGAGACGTTGGTTGTTCACTTGTACAGGCAATTACATTTTCTATTTTTAAATTTATCTGGAGCTGTTAATTGTTTAAATTTCAGCTCAGTGAAGCAGTCTAAGCACTTTCTCACTAAGTTCTTAAAGAATGGTGCTTTAAATACATAATTTAGTTTGGATATGATTGTTAGTTAAATCTTTAATACATATAGGCAAAATTGATATTGTTCATATAATAGTTAGTCTACAGCCCTGCAGCAAGAGACAGGTGAGAAGGGGAATTTTTTCTATTTGTTGTTGCATTATCCAGGCTTCTTTATCTTTTTTTGGACCTTTATTACAGTAACTTTAAGGTTGTAATGTTTTGCTCTATTTATATTTCAGCAGCGTAGTTGAGTAAAAACCAAATATGTCCCGTGGATTAGATCTTAAGATCCACCTAATTTTAAGTAACCCTTGCCTTTTTGCATAGCCAAATGGAAAAGCAAATAACTCAAGAGCTGTAAGCCCAGGTTACATATGTGATACATCATTTAAAAGCTAACACTTTCTAGTTTCTGAAAATATAAATGGAATACATAAATCAAATATCAATGTGACTAAAACAAAGCCTTACTGTAACTGCATCAGTTTAAATGTGACTCAAATTTGATTGATTTCTTCTTGAAAATAATAGGTCTATTTTGAATAGCAGTAACAAAGACATGTTTGAGAAGAGATATGTGTCATTGCTTTACATTTATTCTGTATTATGTGAACACAAACTTCAGAAAACTTCCGACTTTTAGGTATAACATTTCTAGAGATATGGGAGATTTAACTTCTGGAGTCATCAGCGTCTCCAAAATATGCCAATTTAATTAAATTAATTAAATGTAATGACATCCAAATTGTGCTTATTGCTTTTACACAAACAATATTACCCCAAAAATCACAAGGGAGCATTTTTCTAACTTTCCATCTTATTATCTAACAGTTTGCAATGATCCAGGATCGGATCTGCCTCCATGCCTTCCAGTCGCTATTTAACCTGCCTTATTCTAGTCATCAGCTGCAGATGATTCGAGTACTTGGTGAGAGTCTTCTAGTGAATTTTATTGTTTCTGATTTCCTGATCCTGACCCGTTCTGCCTGTGGATCTCTGAGCCTGCCTGTTCCTGTTGTGATATGTTTGCCTGACCTATCTTTGCTCTCCTGCTGGATTCTGCCTGATAACTAAACTTGGAACTGCTTCCTGAAATTGTTCTGGGTTTCCCTTTGGTACCTCATCGGATCTCTGATTTTCTGGCCCAGACTCCTGGGAACCTCCTGGACACCGGCTCTGGCATCTTCCACTGGATTATCCTGCCTTCCTTCGACTGCTTGGATCTGATTTCCTGCCTGTTCTTCAGTCTTTAGGGCTTCAAAGTCTGGGACTTTCTGAGAACTGTTCGAGGCGTCTTGTCGGCAGCCGACCAGCTGGAATCTACCTTGCCCTCTGAGCTCGGACTGAACTTAAAGACCAGGTTAGTGGCTCACACTTTCCTATTCTTCCTCCCCCAGATTTAACTGGTCACTAACCTATGTTTTCTTCCTGCGGAGGTTCCAGTCTTAGACACTTAGCTATTCACTGCAAATCTGTTGTTTTAAAAAAACGCTTTTTGTCTATCAGTCTGTCTGAACACTGGGTTATCTGTTCTGTGCTCTGACAGCAAATGTAATGATGGAATGAACAATTTTCGTTTTGTTTGTCATTTTCACTGTCAGTTCGCTGAGGACCAATGTAAGCAACATCAAATGTTCCGCTGCGGCCACACACCAATATTACACCTGTTATAAACCCAAAATCATATCAAGTTGGATGGATTATTTAAAAAATCAGACTACAGTGGCAATCTCCCAATAGTTACATTTAAATATAAGTCATTTTGCCCACTAAAAATAAGAAATAAATCTTGTTATTCTTGAAATCTGAAAGATTTCTGGATGAAATGACGCATTACACTTTTCAGACAACTTTTTGTTCACATTAAAATATTCACATTTTGCACTATGAAATGTGGGCTGTAGCTTGTGATACAGTATAAACTCCTGTATTCTTCATTAAAATATTTAATTACAGATTAGGGTACAAAATAAGCTGTGTATCACTTGTTCATTTTTTATAATTTGAAACCAAGGATGATAATAGCAGAATGTTTTTTTTGTTTTGTTTTGCTTCATAAAATGATAAAGTCCCTGCGATGGACTGGCAAACTGTCCAGGGTGTACCTCGCCTCTCGCCCCTAGGAGACAGCTGGAGATAGGCACCAGCACCCCTCGCAACCCCACTTGGGATTAAGTGTGTCAGAAAATAACAGGACAAAAACAAACAAAAAAAGACAAACAGAGAACTGTTATTTTTTTTATTCAACATTTCTCTCCATTTAATATGTGGGGAAATACCCACATAAAAAGCATATGAATTATTTAAAAAAAACCCGTTGGGCTCTGAAGATTAACCAATGTAGTGTGATTTAATATTTGTCTTCCCATATCCCTTTACCAGTTTTAGAATTTCTATTTAATGATCAATTCTGCTTTTGCCAATACTGTGTCTGAGTTTTTGTGTGTCATAAAATGCTTTCATAGGCCAATTTTGTCACAGAACCCTAAACAAGAGAGAGTTTAAATAATGAAATTAAACTGTGCAGTAAACAGCCATGTGCTTGACTAGAGGGGAAAAAGAGGAAGAGTTTGAAGAGTCCCCTCGAGAACAATAATGCCTTTAAAGCCAATGATTACATTGCAGCTGGCTGGGCACAGAAAGGAATAAAGTTAATATTTCATGTTTTGAATATTATTTAATGGATATTAGACTAAATCATTTTTAAACTGAGTCATCACATTAGCTGTATTGTAGGGTGAGTTATTAGTAGATAATAGGGTCACCTTTCATTATATCCCAACCTAGACCGACAATATCACAAGGTCTTCATATCTCAAAGAAGGGAGAAATCACATTTAGCAGGCCAAAAAGCCGCTCAATTCGATTTAGTCCTCCTGCTACTACCTGAAACGCACAGAATAGATACAGAGAAGATGGCTGTCTTTACTTAGACAAAGAATGAAAGGAGAACTCAGAGGGATATTCAGCCCATTGTAAAATGAAATAGGTCTAAATTTCTCTGGGGAGCTGAGTTGAACTTTTGCTGAGAGTAAATAGTTAAATGAACTCTAGCAAATATGCACAGCCACAGAAAAAAAGACATTCCAAGGTGCACAGAGTTGCTCTTCAAACCATGTTAGTAGATTTAAAGCTGAAGCAATCACCATGAGAATGGAGTCAAACAATGGCCATATGTCAAGCTTTGCGCAGCCGCAGGGGTATTTCATTAGAGCTTGAGTTACATTTTTTTCAAGTGAAAACATACCCGATTTTGCTCTGCAGGTAAGCTTGACCATATGTGCATATTTATGAATATAGCAGCTCTACTCTCTGGACTTATGAAGGATATTACATGTTTTTTTGAGTAAGCTGAAAGGTGGCCTAGTTTGTAGCACTGTTGCCTTGCAGCAAAAAGGTTCCTGGTTTGATTTGTGGCCAGGGGACTTTGTCCATGTTCTCATCATGCATGAGTGGGTTCTCTTTGGGGACTCAGGATTCCTCCTACAGTTCATGGATGGATGGACGGATGTATGGACAGACGGACAGGCACACCGACAGAGGAATGGATTGTTGGCTGGATAGACGGACGGATTCATTCTCACCCTAAGTCCACCCCCACACCCTTCTATTTTTTTCCCCGTCACTCATGGTAAAAGCATTTACTAGTTTTGTTATGCTGTTAACAACTGTCTAGTAAGAGCATCAAAATGGGAGAGGACTAAATAAAAAAATTAAATAAAAAAACAAACAAAGAAAACATGTTATATACTGAATCAAGCACTTTTTCTAATTGGTGAATCATAGAGCAGCAGCAAGGTTGTTCTTTCATTGGCAAATCATTAGAAGTTATAACATTTTCCTCTGGTAAAGGTGAGTTTCACAACCTAATCATTAAATTTGACCAAAAAAAAAAAACAAATAAAAAAGATAAATGCATATATAGTTTATGTATTTTACCTGCTGTTTGTTGCATATAAATAGAAAAATGTAGCACAAGTAAAATGGGACTGTCAGAGTTTAGTCAAAAAAGTTATCTGTTTTGAACATCACCATGACTTAAGTCGTTTATTTTGTAAGGCAGTTTACAGAAACAGCAGTGTGTGTGTTTATACATCTTTGCTGACGGCTAAGAGGAAAGCAGTTTTAATCATCACTCACCCTTACACCCTGCTGACAGCATCAGAGGACCAGTCTCACCCCGTTCTTATGATCAGCCTCACCAGATGTCTGCTTAGCCTTCCATTCATCTCTTAATAATTTATTTACCTCCACTTTGTTCATACATATTCCCTAGACGAACATATCTTTTGAGCATTTCAGCAGGGCCTCGTTTTGAGTGGTTGAGTAGTTTTTCTCTTCATTTGTGTTTCACAGAGAAACCAAGTTTCTCCTTCCTCAAATTTTGACATATGCTTTTTCAGTATTGTCAGTATCTCTTTTAAGGATGGCAAGACCTTATTTAAAATTATATATAAAGTTTGCTGAACTGATTTTTCCTATCTTGACATGCTGCTTGAACTAAAAACAGATACATTATTTATAGTGAATAATCAGAACATTGGGAAGCGAATGGAGGTATAGAATGGTTGACTATTAAAGGCAGCTAATTTGGGCATTAGTCAATGTCTTCATAGCTATGGAGTTAGATCAGTCTCAATTTTCATAAGATACACATATGTGATTTATACATGCACAGGACAAGATCCACCAGATGTACCAGTAGTCTTCTTTGAACTTCACTGCCTTTGTGTGTAGATTTTTGAGACTCCCCTGATGTGCCTCGATACATAAATGCATTTTTTTTAAAATAGAGAATAGTTTGCCACCAATCACAAAGCTCCTTTGTATAAGCCAATCACAAGAAACTACATCCACTGCTACTCCTCCGCACGTCGCCATCCACGTATGACTTCTCCATCCTTCACTATCAAAATACAGAGCCAAGCTATTTTTTGATCTGTCCGGCCAGGTCCAAATCCACAATTGCATTCACACCAAACAGGAAAAAGAACGTTGAGAAGATCCGGTTTGTCAAGTTAAAAATTTGGTAACGGCAGATCGGTAACTACAAATTAGAGCATAATTCTGATATATTCCCCAAAACTAAGATCGTTTAATTAAATTATAGTATGCAAATTATTGATACTTCAACATACCAGGAAGCAGATTTGTCATCTCGATCAAAATATTTATTCTATACTAATAGGCTTAAAAAAGGTAATCCAGTCACAACAACCTTCTAGTGCGCCTATTACAACTTCAAAAGAATCTTCTTATCACATGGATGGATGAAGAGATGCTGAGTTTAGATGTAGAGAACAAACCAATATTGTATGATTATTCCTATTACAAAGACCCGCAACAAAAAAATAATGTTTGGGCAGAAACCTGTGTGACTGATGCTGAGATTTAATTATGTCCTATTAAATTTGTCATTCATTACTCCATGTTTTTCTCCTATGAATTAAATAATATAGCACATGCTCTCCTCAAGCTCCAAGGAAGTTGAAGGGGAGCAAGATGCGAGGAACTTTAGGCTTTGCGGTCTGGAGTGTAGCGAGGCGGTGACGGAGGATGAGGAATCTGGGTGTACGTCATCCCACGTGGAGTAATTTCTTGTGATTGGCTTGTACTGGGGAGTTTTGTGATCGGTGACAAACCATTCCCTGTTTAAAAAATTGCATCTGTGTATTGAGGCATGTCTCCA
>NW_015150740.1:201939-207878 GCF_000732505.1 Cyprinodon variegatus
AACCTTTGAACTTTTTCCCAGTCTCTTGAGTGTTCTGCACGTGGGTTAGGAACCTGAAACCCAAACATGACAATTGTCTTAGAAGGATATAAAATTCCATTCTTCAGTTTTATAAACTATATAACTTTCATAATAAAAAACATATTATATAGTGTATCCTATTTTTTTAAGAACACAACCAATCAAACTGATGGTTTAAAAAAAAAAATGTTAAACTTAGAGGTAGTCGAAACATGGGCCTATATCTGGTCATGAGTACTGTTTTAGTACATTGGTTTTAACCATTAATTGTTCCAAATCCTCATGTATACATGGTTTCTTCTGATGTGACTCAAAAAAAAGCCTACCACATGTGGTTATTACATGTAATATGGCTTTCACCTGCAATTTTTATATGTGAAATAATGTTATTTTTTTGTAAGGGGATGCATTGTTATGGATATGGCTTTTTACCTAGCCAAAGTCTCCACCTGATGAAACCTTTGCTTTTCTCTATTAAGTCAGTCTATAAAAAATCCGGACTGAATTCATTTAAGTATAGAGATTAAGTCAATTTGACTAAGGCCATAAATGTAGTATTTGTAATCTCAAAACACTGCAAGATGATTACCAATTAGCTGGAAAAAATATTGAATAGTAGGTTGGTCATCAACCTACTATGTTTCAGTTAAGACAGTATTCCCTTAGTATTCCACAAAATACAACCAGGCACAATTAGAAATTAGCATTCTGTATGAATGTAAAGTTAGGTAGTATGTAAGGTTTAAGAACTGGATTTATTTTAAGTACTGAAAATTTTAATATAAGAAGAGGAAGTACAGATTACTTAAATAAAAATGACAAGTTAAAGCTGATAAAGATAAACAGGCTATGCACTTGCACTACTGAATTTAAGCCCCTGTGGTCAATGGATCATGGATCCTGCAGATGAGGCACCATGCTTCAGATAACACATAAATGAGCCAATGTAATTACATAAGCTCTGCTGCTACTCAGAGGTTAGGGTCTTTATAAACAAAACAATGATATTTCCAGGTTAGTCTTAGCGGTTTTGATTGATGGTGCGCAGAGCTTATTTAATTTATGCTGGCCTATTGTCTGACTAATCTACAAAAATGTCATGCATCCAGGTTTTTACTATAGTAGAAATAATTAACTCTCTTCCTTGAGAAAAATTCAAAGACAATGTTATACTAATGTCTATAGAAATATAGACTATTACAGATAATTGTTTGCAAGATGTAATGTAGGGTTTCTCAAGATTTCATTACAATTCTTATTTACTAATAACCAATAACCATTTGTGTTTTCTTTCTAAGCGGTATTGATTTGGGGAGGGGAAAAACTGACAAAACCAAAATACACAAATAAAAAAAATATGAACAACACATATAACTTATGAATAAATATATACTAATAAATGTATAAATGCATAAACAAATTAATAAATAAACACATAAATATGCCTTAGTCATGAAAAAAACTTTTTTTGTTTCTTGTATTTCTCGTTATTTATTTCTGTACTTTTTTCCCCCTATTTGTGTGTTTATACATTTATTAATTTATTTATTTCTACTTTTATTAATTTCTTTGTTTTTTCAACATTCATTTATTTCTACTTTTATTTATTTTTCCTACAATAATTTATTTATTTCTATGTTTCCACATCCATTTATTTCTAAATTTATTTCTAGGTATGTTAATGAACTGGGTGGTTTTAACATTTTTGTTCAGCTCGACTGGTTAACTGGGCCAAGCCTGGCTCAACTACAAAGTCAGCAAAACTTTGGGTTAGGTTCTGCTTGGCTCTTGGTTTTATTTACACTGCCCAAGAACCAGATATTCTTACTATTGCCAAAAGTTTGAGCTTTCAAAGTTCTCCCAAAAAACTATTTCCTTTTTAAAGGTCAGGCTTCTCAAGTTCTGCTTGGCAAGATTCCAAAGCCCTGCTCCCAGGTAACGTTGGCCTCCTACACTTCACCATCAGTGTCACCGGTCTTCAAAAAAAAAGTGGGCTGTGTTTTTATAGAGCCTTTTACAAGCACTTCAAACTACATTCCGTCATTCATGCACATTCACACGTTGATAGTGGCAAGCTACATTGTATCCATAGCTGCCAAGGGGTACCTGCCTGGTAAGAGGTTGTCATGTAATCGGCAGCACCATACCCTCTGAGCACCAGCACCAGGTAAGGCAGTTTAAGTGTCTTGTCCAAGGACACAACAGAGAAAGTGCATCAGGGCCTTGAACCGACAACCCACAGGTTACAGGACAAATCATGAGCTCACCTTTTACCCAAAAAGGTAGCAATGAGGTTTCAAGGCACCACTGTCAATGTTGTCTGCCTCCAAGTCCTCTCCACCACCAACACAAATCTTGTCAATAAACTAAGTCGCTTATTATGTTAGTAAACTATCCAAATTTATTTTCTTGTGTCTAAAGAGAAACTTTATGCGTACCAACAAATTTGATAGTACGGACTTTACAGTTGTAAGGAGGAATAAGGCTCTAAGAGTTGGTTCGAAGAGTCTCTAAGAGATGTTCAAGTTTTAGGATTTCGTTAGTTAATGCATTTAAGGTGTTATTCAAAATAGCAGCAGATAAGTGTAAATAACAACTGATGCACAGATCTTAAATAAAAAAAAAAGTGAATCTTCATTCGGTTTAATAGTGAAAAATTAACATTGACTCAGAAATGCTTTTAAATGTAGCAGAACTTGAGCTAAAATGACTTAACTCAGATAGCACCAGGAAACCATGATACAAGATGGCACAAAAGGGTTGTATAACTTTGTCCCAAGATGACCACCCGCACACACATACGTGGCTGAAGATGAGGTAGGACACAGGGCCAATCTTTCAGTCTGGCTTAGTGAACATTAGCTTTCACTTCAAGACTATTTTACTTAATAAAAACATCAGCAGTTGAAATAAAAAGCTTCTTTAAGATAAAACACAAACACAGCACATATACCTATCCTAACCTCACCCAAGCTTAGAGTACCTCAATAAGCATAAGATAATAGAAGGGAAAAGGAGGGTTACTGTATGTTGGCTTGGTGGAATGGGGGGACCATGTCTGATTCAGTTTATTCTGGCTCTGGAACCCAGTCCACTCATCCAACAGGTAGCTGTCAGAGAGACTTGAATTATTCTGATGTAAAGCAACAGCAGAAGATCTGCAGGGCTTAATTTGAACTTTTGATAGCTTCATAGCAGCAGCACAGCGACACAGCTTTAAAACAGTGTAACGGTTGTAGCGGTGCACAGCAGCATCTCGGTAACACAGTCAGGCTAGAGTGGTTCTGTGGGCTGCAAAGAGAGGTCAACCACGCAAAAAAAAAAAAAAAAAGATATTTTTTCTTATCTGCTTAAGAACAGGCTGGATTGCAATAAATAGGAAACTACTTTCAGTTCTCTCTGAATGGTAGGCAGAAAAGCAGCCTGTTTTCACAGTAAAAAATTTACTTATCCAGAGGAAATGTGGCCACTTCATGTTGATTCAGCTGAAGAACAATGTGTCTCGCCTGTCGCAGAATTGTGACATCAGGGGGGCCTGGCTCTCGGTCTGAGACAACTGTCTCCAAAAACATACTATTATTAGTTCTTGGTTTTAAGCTTGGTAAGTATGTTGTGATAATATCTGCTATGCATTAGAGAAGGCAGTCCCACTCAGAGAAATGGGTGTGTTAAGCATCAAAGTTTGGGTTTTATGATCTTGTAGTTATTTAAGTAACTGATGGTTTGCCGAAAGTTAACTGAACAAGACTACCAGATTTTTTCTTATTTATATCCAATGCATAAGGGGCAATTCGCACCACCCAATCAGGTGGTACCTGAGTTTGTCCAAGTCTGTTAATTGAGTAAAACATTCATTTAGTATTAACAAACAAGTATTAACAGATATACAATTAAGAAGGCTTACTTAAGTCTATTTGTTTTTGTAGTCTGATTTGCAGCATTACCAAAAGTGATTATTTTTAGGTATAAAAGACAAAATTATAAATAATCTGCAGTAACCATATCGGACGAAGCTGTATGCATAGAAATAACTGTCTGGTTGAATGCATTAATTTCTGACAAATAACCTGCTTCAGTAAAATTTACAAAATTCTTTGCCAGTGTTAAATTTGTACCGTTAGGAAACTCCACAACCTGGGCATTGTGGAGGGAACAGTAATCCCTTTAATTATTGTTTTTTAGCTTCAATATTATTACCTTTTTTCAACATATAAGGAAGTACAAAAATGTAATTGTCACCCTGCACAATCAAGAAGCATTTCAAAAAGGACAAGGTTTAATAAAAGGACAAGGTTTCTTCAGAGTTTTACACTTGATTATTTCATTGTACCTTTGCAGTTCTATGATTTATGAATTATAAAGCAGTAAAAAACAAAGTTGATGTGTTTCATATTCATAACAACTTGAAAAATGTGTAAGCACCCTTAAATGTTATGCTCTTGTAGCCTTTTTTTCTCCAAAGTCAATTAAATGCTTTCACTAAATGTTTCATCATATATTTGCTAAAGACAATGTTGAGAAATTACTGAAGAGGCAATGAGTGAAGAAACAGTCTGACAGCAGGCTGAGTGGAATCAAAAAATGCTTTTACTTTTAGCCATAATTAAGTCCTTTCATTTGCAAAAGTTTTGGTCAAATTTTAGTTGAAAACAAATCCAAAAAGTTTTGTCTACTTTTAGTCTGATTTAGAAAAAAATATTTATTTTCTTGTGTATTTTCTTTCAACAAATGTTTCTTCAATGTCAACAACCTTATACAAAAACAATAAAAAAAAAACATAATACAAATGGCGAACATTTTTTGTGTAACTCCTCGTGATTAAACAGATCAAATTCACTACAAAAATGACTTTTTTCCAAAGCTGTTACAGTAGAGGAAATGCACAGTAACCCCCCCTTATCATTCAACATTCATACAGCTCTGCATAAATGATAAAAACCACTCATAGCTAATTGTGAAAATATAAATCGGAGGTCACCAATTAAATCAAACCATTGCTGCCTTGAATGTGGCAAGGATTAACCCTACTATAAATATGAATAGATTGACACAGCAAAGCTACCCATAGGAGAGGAAAATAATGTTGCGTTCTTCTGTTTCCTTGACCGCGAAAGTTACTGCATTTGCACAACATGCTACCCTGGCTACAGTTATAGCATTGGTGCACGACATGATTCTCTGAATCATATTGCACTAGAATTGCAGACAGCTTTAATTGAGGTAAAATTATCCAAAATAGGAATTGTCTACAGAAATCAGGACATCTGGTCACCATTTTCTTATAGCTTTTAGCTTGTGCAAAAATGTATTGCATCTCCAAATTTTGTTGGCCAGTAAATTGTTGTTATAAATCCCTTATGCTTGAGATGTATCAGATTTGAAAGCCAATATCTGCTACATTCTGAAGATCTGAGTACAGGCTATGTCAGTTGCATGTAGCTTAAGGTTAAGTAACTTCAAAGATTTCCAAAAAAAGAATTTCCATTTTCACAATTTATAGCTTGGGTAGAACGGGGGCTGGGGGCCCCTGGTCTGGGTTGTGGTCTGCCCTGGTGCTTGGCACCTTGCTACCCTAGTGGAGGGTGGAGGACAGGGTGCCTATTGCGGTCAATAGGGGAGCTGGCTCCCTGGGAGAACCCCGTTCCTCAATTCTTTGCTAGCATCAGGGTGGGCATATTTGGGGCACTGGAGGTGGGTCAGGCTTTCTGGCTATGCATTTAGACACTTATGGTTTATAGTATGCATTAGAGAAGGCATATATACACAGTAGTCAAACAGACAACAACAATACATTTCAGCAGGAGTGAGGGGTGGCATGGGGTCACTCCTTTGTTCTCTTGTTGTGGGAAAATGTATATCTTTCTCTCATTATATATTAATATTCATATTTACTCACTATAAAAGTTTTCACTCAGTCT
>NW_015150740.1:208059-214789 GCF_000732505.1 Cyprinodon variegatus
AGAGCAGAATGCTGTGCCATGATGACTGTTCTCTCTTTGCAAAGATGATTAATAAATGTGCCGACTGAGTGAAATCCATCGATCTCCGTTTATTTAACTAGGATGAAAAGTTGAATACTTCTTTCCCATGACACTCTCTACTCTGACCTAGGGATGGGACTGAGCCCTTGGGGTTGGTCATAGCATGGCTGGGGTTTGTGGTTCTCCTTGGCTGTATGGCAGATGGGATGCATCCTCTGAGCTAGGATGCATCTCAGCCTGTGGTGTGGCCCTGCTGGATTTTTACCCGATTTCCGGGTAATTTTTCCATGTCAGTTGAAGAGATAAACATAATTTCTGTGTGTGCTGGTGGCTGGTATTTCCTTCCCTTTAAAACACTGCAGCATGTGTGTAATCATGTTACTCAACTGATCGAGTCAGATAAATAAAGAGAATGGGGGATGAGCCCAGTGAAGAAACTCTAACACAGCTGTAAACAAAATGACATCAGTTAATCCTGTGGAGCCGAGCGAGAGCAGAGATGAAGCTGAACGGGCAGAGAGGAAGTCAAGAGCGCATTTTCAGAGTTGAGCACGGGGCAGACCGGTTTTAGATGAGGGTTTGCAAGTTTAAATGATTCACGCTGTTCTCACTAAACATTCATTTTAGTAGCACCACAATTACCGCATAGATGTTGAGTGAAAGAACACAAAATGCAAAGTTTGTCTGACAACTGTTGGGACTTTTCTCCTGCATCAAATTAACAAGGATGTTTATGGCAGAGATTGCACAGTTTGTCTTTCAGGCCCAGAGACACTGGAACATCTTTTTCTCTACTGCCCGAACTGCACCCTCTTTAGGGACAAGATTGGAAAACTGCTGGATGACGTCTCATCAAGCGTAAGGAAAGACAAGCACAACTGGGACTGGTTAAGACTGTTTGGACTCACACAACCTCTTGTAAATTTAAATAAACATCAATACATTCTTTGTAATGTCATTCTCTCCATAGCTAGGCATTGCATTTACATCTCCAGGAACTATAAACTCTACGAACACAAGAATGTCAATCGCTGGAAATTATTCACTGGACTGATGCAGGAACATTTGAGGACAGTTAACAACATCAACAAGGACCGCTGCAAGGAAATATTTGGACCACTTCTCAACAGAAAATACAGTAAAGAATGGACTTTATGAATAATGAATAACTCTGATTTGTTTTTGTTTTTTGTTATTTTTGTGTGATTTTTATTTTGTATAGCAAATATGTTCTGTTTTTGGTATATTTTGAATTATGTTGTAATTTTTTCTTTTAAGTAATTTTTTATAATAAAAGACAAAAAAAAAAAATAAATAAATAAGACATTGCTAAATGTTCAAACTTGAATGGGTACAATACTTTAATATTTAATTGAAGGTTCAATAAATATATCATATATAGGTCAGTTGCAGTTCCTGCAGATGTCTATATGTCTGATAGAGTAGCCTTAGCATTTATCATGCATTAATCGTTATCGAGGTAAAACTGCTCAATTTATTGTAATATTGAATGGAGGTCATATTGCCCAGCCCTTGTACAACATATTGGGTTTGATTTAGAAACAAGCCTACAATCGTTCTAGTTGACAGAAATAAAACTGGAATGGAAACGTTTTAATTTAAAAACACTGAAGATTTGTATTCAAATTGAAGGAAACAATGCTGTTTCACATGAACTATGACGAAATAAGAGAAACTGATCAATCATTTAACATAGAGATATGTAGTTGAATGTGCACATGTACGTTTATATGAAGATACATTCATTTATCTGTCATCTTTTTTTAACTTTACAATACCTTTCAAGTTAGTTATAAGGGAGTGGCTGGATGCGTTTGTGGCTTAATCATATTACATTAACTTATTACCTTAACTTATTAACTTATTATTATTATTACCAGAAACATATCCTTAATTTGTCAAAAAAAATGACAGATAATTTGAGTTTCATAGAAACATGTCAGCAAAAAAAAAAAAAAGAAAAAAATTGTGCTTTTCTTCCTATTTTCTTCAATATACAGAAACAGCATACTGTATGTTTTTGTTTTGATTTTGGCCCAGCTTAAAGGTGCATCTTATAACATGAAAGCCAACACACACTTGTTAGTATAAAGCAAACGATAAAAGGAAAACAGAAGTCTGAGTAAGACCATGTATTTTAAGACTTTTTCCAAATGAAATAGTAAAATTGATTGGTGAGACTACTAAAGTAAAGCATACTACATTTTTTATTTGCTATGTACTATACAATTTACAGTCAAAAGCAACAAAGACTCATAACCTTACAAATTCTACTTTATCTTTACTTTAGCTAAGTTCAGTGTTCTCATACTAGTTTTGCTGTGTGTTCATCCAGCAGCGGTAGTTCACTGCATCGGTGTAGTTTTTCCTCAAAGGGGCGATAATACTTTTTACAGGTGATGGTTGCTATTTATGGCATACCTGTACAGTACATCATGACCACTGATTCACATGGTGGTAAATGAGAGCACAGCGTTGGGTGATGAATCTGTGCTCTGTATCCTGGGAGGTCATTCACATGGCATCAAGAGCGATTAGGGGCCTTGTCCTCCATCTATCAAAGGATAGTATGTGCACTTAATCATCATACCCACCTTCAACATGGAAGTATCCTAATCCAAAGCCCTAGCATTTCGGTGACAGTATACATATGTACAACACATATGTATACTTTCAGCTTATATGGAGGTGTCTGTTGTTACCTTTTTATGTATACACCACATAGACAAAGGCAGATACAGACCTCCTTGGTCATTTTTTGTCTCACAGGAGTCATCCATCAGCACTGAATATAAACCCTCTGAGCAAATTTTTTCTCATGGGACATTTGCTAACCCTGGATAGTTCCAAGGTTTCATCACTGTGCTCAAGGAGCTTGGGAGGGGTTGGTTTCATTAGGTATACTGTAAGGTTGACAGGATTGGGATTCTGGGAAATGATGGACTTTTGTCCTTTAGTTCTAAATATGAATCTTTTGTACTGCCATATGAAAGACTTTGTAAATCATATCATGCTTTTCTAAGGTTGTTCAGCAAGTTCCCTTACTTACAAACTTTAATTTTAGTTAAATGTATCCAAATATTGTGGCCATCCAAAAATTAATTTATATGAAAATTATATGAAATAGATCTATTGTATCTGTTACAGCTATTATTAGGAACTTTTTGATAGATCATCCATTTTCATTAATTAGCCGGAAGAACTGAAAATAATATAAAATAATTATTATTTTTCCATGTTATATTCCAAAATAGACAGAGCGAAGCAGAGCCTAAACAATTTACATCATATAGATTCATAACACAGTGATATAGCTCAAGGTTTCATTATGAAGGTGGAAGCGGAGAGGTCAGTTAAAGGGCTATTGAGCTCATAGAACTGAGCGTATCAGCCTGATTTTTAGGATAACAGTGAATTTTCGAGCGTAACGGACCACTACACCGAAACAAGCTGGCAGGAACCCTCCATTACCTGTGTCATTGCTAAGCATTTTAAAATACATTGCTTTGATGAAAATTTACCCAAATATATAATGTTTTCCTTTGTATAGGTCAAGGAAACTAGACCTAGACAACTTTTATTTCTCACTTTATATACACAGATTGTATACAAAACACAATTTAGTTTTGTATAGCTTTCAAACAGTGAATGAACAGCAGCTTAGCAGTAAAATGAAAATTTCCATTTCATAAAGTGCAGCTATCAAATGTAAACAGTGTGGGAGAAAAAAAATGGTGCAAAAACACATTGATATTTTTTTCCAGCTTTTTATTGCCATTACACTATCACAAGTACAGAGCAATGACCACTGCCCCCCTTGGGGAGGCGCCCGATGAGCAGTGAGCAGTTAAGGGTCTTTGCTCAGGGACCCAGAGTGGCAGTCCATGGGAGTGAAGTTTGAACTCAAAATCTCTGGATTCCAAGCGCAATGCCTGAACCACTATGCTACCAATATTTTATATTTTGGTTTGTTATTATCAGTGTGATGCAGAGTCTGTGGCTTGATTTGAGTTTTTTTTTTCCAGCAGTTCAGCAATCTGATGGCAGTGGGGAAGAAGCTAACGCAGAACCTGCTGGCGCTGGGATAAAATGTCTTTTATAGAGGGAAGAGGAGCCCCGATGATCCTCTCTTCTGTTCTCACCTCTCTTCTCATTTTCTTCCAGTATGAGGGGCTGCAGCCTCCACACCACACAGTGAGACAGCTGGTCAGAACGATCTCTATGGTGCTTCTGTAGAAGGTGGTGAGGATGGGTGGGGGCAAGTGGGCTCTCCTCATCCTTTGCAAGAAGTACGTGCGCTTCTGTGCCCTCTTGACCAGTGAGGTGGTGTTTACAGGTAAAGTTGTCTGTGATGTGCACCCCCAGGAATTTGGTGCTGCTGACCACCTCTACAGCTAAGCTGTTGGTGAGCAGCAAAGCGTGGTTAGGCCGGTTCTTCATGAAGCCCCTAACGACCCTAACAAAGAACCCAAACTTCCCATTCCTAAGGGGCGGAACCTCTCTGGTTTAATTTGCATGTTTTCAAAGCCAAAACAAGATTTTAAGCTCATATATAAAGGTTTCCTGGTTGGGAAGCGAAACATCTTCAAACTTGGAAACCAAGTCCAGTAGATTGTTTTTTTTACTTTTCTGGATTGACCAAAAAAGAAACAATTGAAACGTAGAGATTAGAATTCTGTTTCTCTCTATTGTTATTTTTCTCTGTCCATTTTCATGCAATTTAACTGAATGCTGTTCTCCCTCTATGTTTCTTTTACTGCATAAGTCCCTCAACCTTTCTTATGACTTCAGTTTCCTCACAATATCTCTCCCTTAGGGTCGATCGATAGACTACAAAAGCCTTTCAATGAAATCTCCTCTATACTGCTAGAGAAAAGAAATGTCGTTGAGTCTTACTGATAACTCTCTCCTTGTATTCCTTTTGAACACTCCATCTTTCTATAAATACAATCTGCCTTCCTCTCTTTTTTGCACTTGGTGTGAGGTAGATGATTGGGAGACAGCATAAGCAGCAGTCAGAGATCATGGCTGGAGGCTTGTTTGATGAACAGTAGGGAGGGATGCAAGGAGCCATCCCACCACAGGCTTTGTAAATTACCTCTGAGTAATGTAAAGGAGTAAAGTAGACAGCAAAGAGACAATACAGGTACATGCCCTCTCAGTCAGGTGGTCGAGAAGAAGAAAAAACATTGATAGATACAACAACTTACATGTAACCTGTCTTTAAGCCTGAAATTGTCTTTTTTATCTTGTTTGTATGAGAGCAGTGTGTTGATACATAAAGAACAAACTGGTAATAAATGTTGATGTGAGGTATTTCTGCAGATGTTACAGGATTTCTTTCACTCTACATGCAAGGCTACATTCAACATATTAAATTACTACCTGGATGTGAGTAATATATCCTCATTAAGTCAGTTCAAACAGGAGAAAATAGTATTTGTAGTATTTTGTCAGTATGAAAAATAGCTTGGGCTCAGCTCAATATCTTAGAACAGGGCTACTCAATTGGTGGCCCACGGGCCAGACCCGGCCCAGATGCAGCCAAAGTCATGCTTCACCTTTAAAACTAAAATACGTAACCAGTCTCCAAAACTTAACATACATCTTATAATTAACCAAATATTAATAAATAGGTAATGTTATAGTATCCACAGTTGGTATTCATTTACCAAAGTTATGGGGGGAGTAATGAATATTTAAGCTGACTAATATAATGATCAGTTCCCCCTCCATAAGATGGGAAGAAATTCATTTACCTGCAAGGCTTTAACAGTGTTTATTCATCTCCACCGTCAACCAATTCAGTGATTTTTGGTAGAATTTGTTCCTTCTTTGCAAGAGTTATGAGGGGGGAACCATATATTTTAGCTCACTGAAATAATCAGTTCCCCCTCCATAGCAATGGAAGAAATACAATACCTACAATACCTACTATTCATTCAGCATAGAAAGTCTGAGAGGTATTTCACAACAGGCTGAGTTATTGACCCAAAAATATGGCATCCAAATGACAAGAAGATATTTTTATGTAAAGCAAAAAAAGTGAGGTTTTGCTGATCTTTATGCTTACATTCTGTAAACCGCAAAACACAACTACCATATTTTCACGACTATAAGGCGCGTATAAACGTCTTTTTTTCCCCCTCAAAATGTGCGGTGCGCCCTATGTGTGTTGTTATTGCAGACATTGTTGAGACCACCATGAGTACGTTAAATGGGAAAGTGTGGGCGTGGATTGTGTATAAAAGATCAGGTATGTGCTTTATGCAGAACTCCTCCTCTCCTTAGTGGCTGAGGGACGTGTATGTAAGGAGACCAGGTGGTTTTTCCACGCATCACCATCGCTGTTAATCTGTGACTCCTTGCGTGCCCATCTCACAGCCGATGTGAAAAACATGGTGAAACAAATGAACGCTGTGCTTGCTGTTATTCTGGGAGGTCTGACAAAGGAACTTCAACCGCTCGACATAGGTGTGAACCGGCCGTTCAAAGTAATGCTACGTTCACGCGTCCGCTGCTTGATTTTTGCTGCTTGTACCAGTTAGTTGACGTGCGGCTGAAGCAGCTTTACTCCTCTAGCTGCGCGGTGTAAAAGTGGGTCTGACGCGCGTTGGGCAGAGCTACTCTATCCTTTCTTTGCCTTGCAGCTATATTTGCTGTGATCAGTGGGAATAAAGTAGTTTTA
>NW_015150740.1:215467-218212 GCF_000732505.1 Cyprinodon variegatus
TGTGTGTTAAATACAGAAATGGCACACATAACTGAGACTGCGCCTTTTAGTACGGTGCGCCTTATGGTCATGAAAATACGGTATATTGTCCAGAGCAAAATCAGCAGCTCTTAATATCAAATTAACTTCTTAACAAGGTGTCTAATCAGTGTAATCTAATCACTTAATTTGATTAGATTGTGCAAAAATTGTACAACACATCAAATTTAGTAAACAGCAGCCAAAACTAGGTCTGGTGTCTCATTTTGAAACTCACCTGACAAAATGTACACTTCACAGACAGCTACTTGCAGTCAGCGTCCAGTCAGCCCTTCTGATTGCTGACAGCCACCTCTGACAGCATGAATTCTCTTTCGGCAAGCGTAAAAGAAATATTTGGTTTACGTGGTTACGCAGAACTGCATTCAGCATTAATATTGAACGATTGGCTCTGAACGCCAAAGACCTATTCATTTCTTCATGTTTGTAAAATGTTCCAGTTGTGGCTTTTTGCTTCACCTGACTCTTTCCAGGTTGAAATGAAGGCTCGCTGTAAATTTAATCTGGAATCTGTAGAAGGTGAGCTCTCTTCAATGAAGAGAACCTAGGATAGGAGAGATATGATCACTCTTTTTAATTTTCATCAGAACTCTGACTGCTGCATTTTGGATTAGCTGAAGGCTTTTTACTACAGTTTGTGGACTTCTTGATAGTAAAGAATTACAATAGTTGCAATATTCCACAGATGAAAGAAGGAAATTCTAGAAACCTCTTTGATATGGGGTTCAAAAGATCAAAAGATTTTTTTCAGTTTAATCCCATCCAAATGAAGTGACTGACTAATTAGCTTCTTTTTCAAAGACGCTGCTCCAAGACTATAACTTCTGTTCTGTCTGCATTCAGAAGCAGAAGGTTAAGAGTCATCCAGGTTTTTATGTCTTCAAGACATGCCTGCAATGTATGTAATGGGTTAGCTTCATCTGGATTTATAGACAGATATAGCTGGGTATTATCAGCTTAACATTGGAAAGTAACCCCTTGCTGTCTAATAACTCTACCGATTGGGAGCATATATATATTGTAAAGATAATTGGTCTTAGCACTGATTCCTGTGGTACTCCACAGGTAACCTTTGAGCATGAAGCAACAAACTGAAATTGATCAGATATATAAGATTTAAACCATTCTAGTGCTGTTCTTTTAATTCCATCAAAATATTCAAGTCTGTCTAAAAGAATATTATGATCAACTGTAGCAATACAGCACAGACAAGTGCAGATACAAGTCCATTATCTGAGGCCATGAGAATATCATTAGCAACTTTCACCAGAGCTGTTTTCAGTGCTATGATGAGCTCTAAAGCCAGACTGAAACTGTTTAAAATGTTCATTATGGTGTAAGTGGATTGCACTCTTGTTTGGCAACTACTTTCTCAAGAGTTTTAGATAAGAAAGGAAGATTGGATATAGGTCTATAATTGACCAAGTCATCTGAGTCAGAGATGGTTTCTTAACAAAAGGTTTAATTACAGCAACCTTAAAAGCCTTTGGTACATATATCTGTAACAGGGAGAGATTAATCACATCTAAAATGGAGGAGGAGATCAAAGGGAATACCTCCTTAAATAACCTGGTTGGAACTGGACCTAACACACAAGTTCAAGGCTTAGATGAAGACAATAGTTTTGCTAACTCTGAAAGTTCAACTGGATCAAAGCAGTCTAAACACCGTTCAGATTCTATGGCATACCTTAGATGCTGCCTCACCTTCCAGAGATAAACCAATTGATGATAGAGGAGTGCTGATCGTCGTATTTTTAATAAGATCAATCTTATTTATAAAGAACCCCATAAAATCATTACTGCTAAGAGCAGGTGGAATGGACGGTTCAACAGAGCTATGGCTCTGGGTTAGTTTGGCAACTGTATTACAAAGATATCTAGGATTATTCTTATTCTCCTCTATTAATGAGGAGAAATATGCTGCTCTTGCTTTACAAAGGGTCCTCTTATACAGCAGTAAACTATTTTTACAGACAAGATAGGATTTCCATAGGTCTGTGGAACGCAAGTTTCTCTCCAATTTCCAAGCATAGACACAGAAAAAAAAAAAAAACTTAATTCAGATGGAGATAGCCTGAAAAGCAACACCACTGCTCAGTAGTCAAAACAGGAAGTGAACACGATACGTCTCACCAACAGCAGCAGTTGCACCCTCTAGTTTGAATTATTCTGACCTCACACCTTTTTTGTTACCTGGGTCATGGCCCATCTACTGGAAGGGAAATTTTGTATTGTGACACTGTAGCTAGATGTAAAGCTATTTTTTAAAGTATCAGAAGACTATACCTGCCTTAAGGGGCTCTCATAATGCATGAAGGCAACTTAGCTGAATTAGAGGGATGATGACACTGATGCTCAAGCTTGCCATTACTGATATCTAGTTCCACTTGCATTATTACATGTCCAGATACCATCTTTAATTCTACTTCCTTAAACCAGAGTGGTATGGGGGGTCATTAAACCTCCATTCATAGTGTTAATTACCTGATAAGGTTTGCTGAGGTAAGATGGACTAAGAGGCTTTAAGAAGAGAAAGACTGAACAAGCTTAATAGCTTTTCTTTTCAATAGAGACCTGTTGTATTGTTTAAATGATGAACTGTCATGCTATATGACAAATTGCAGCAGCTACTCTGAAAAATTTGGAATAAAGTTACCATATATATCTTATTTATCTAGTAACTGTATCTATATACACACACACA
>NW_015150740.1:219189-221300 GCF_000732505.1 Cyprinodon variegatus
TATATATATATATATATATATATATATATATAGATAGATATAGATATATATATATAGATATATATATATGTATATATATTTTTAGGACACAGTTAACATAAAACAGTAATTGGCCATTGTTTTTTCCTTATATCCTGATCACACCATAACATGGCCTGATTTTCAGTGGCATATGTTGCGCTTATTAATACCCGGAGGTCCTCTTGTGAAAGAAGGCCCATTCAAATGTTCATATATCCAACATTGGGCCTACCTTCATCAGTGATGGGAGTAACGGCGTTACTAACGCCGTTACCTTTTTTTGGTAACGAGTAATCTAACTAATTACTTTGACTGTAACTATAACGCAGTTACCATTACCGACACCCCGTTACTGCACGTTACTCAGGTCGCACAATGAACCCTTTTTTCATGATAGGACTCGTGTGCGCCTTGTCGTGAGAGATGGGAGGATGAGATTGGTTGTTACGGGTGTTAACGTACAGCACACACAGAGAGTTGGAGAGTGAGGAGGGCTCCAGCAGCAAAAGAGCGTTTTCCAGATGGAAATACCGGTGTTACGTCGAGCTGCGTTTCCCCATCAGATACGGTTTCCCCGGCATCTCCACACAGCGCAGGCGGCATGATTCACCGCGTAAGCAACAGGAAACGCGCATACTCGCTAAAGGCGCGTAACAGCCACCCTGTGCTCGCGCCACAGGGGAATTACGGAGAGCATGAACGATCAAATGTTAGCCTATATGGAGAAAGGGAGAAATCGGGATGGATGGATGGACGGACGGACGGACGGACGGACGGACGGATGGATGGATAGATGTTGCAGTATCTATAACAACCCAAACACACAAGATTTCAGAATTAGACATCCCCAGTTATCAATTTCATACACTCTCCAGATCTGAATGCCCTGTTAAAAAACTTCACACCCATGAGTAGAGGTAATGCAGCCTGATGATATTGACACCGCATCAGATACCTAAACCCCATGTTAAGCAGGGGGAACGCTATCTGACGGGGTTTAGAAGCCCATCAGATAGCGTTCCCCCATTTTAAACAGCAGGAACGCTATCTTACAGGGTTTAGAGGCCCATCAGATAGCGTTCCCCCCTGATGTCATTTACGTTGAGTTGCAATAAATGCAAAACTCTCTGCAGGTACTTGTCTTTGTAGTCCTCTCTATTCAGCTGTTTTTTGAAACACACGGCGAGAAGGTGGGGTCCGGGTGGTGAGGGTGAGAAACACAAAAGTAACGTAATAGTTACTTTTACTAGTAACTAGTTACTTTTATTGTCGAGTAAGTCAGTTACTAACTCAGTTACTTTTTGGAAGAAGTAACTAGTAATTATAACTAATTACTTTTTCAAAGTAACGTGCCCAACACTGACCCTTATACCAACTTCGACCGAGTGTAACCAGGATTTGCAAAGTAGTGGGGATTGTCAACAGCACCAACCTGTGAAATGCATCCATATCCCATGAACCATCAACATCTTTTCCAACTGCACCATATCTCATACCACACCAAGTCTTGCTGTGCACAGCAGCATCACAATCCGCTGTACTGCTATTTGTGTGTTTATAGTTGTATAGGTGTATAATTAGTTAAACTCCTTTAAACACACCTTTGGATCTGGAACAAGTTTAAGAGAAAATTTGAATGTTAAAAAAAGGTTTGAGATATATTTTGTATATAAATGTCTAGGGCCATTGCTATTTTGTCAGGGAGTGTGACGCTCATGAAATGTAAGGTCATATTTTATGTAACTTTGTTTTATTTTGGACAATTATATTTCTGTGGAAGAAATTAGTTAATTTGGGTAAAAATGCTCAATAATCGTCTCTTTCTTCATACAAAGTAGTTATGCAATATAACCAGCAGTGGGCAGTGCAATGAATTGTTTCCCTTCTTGGGTGCCTGTTTAGAGCGGACTCTAGTTTACTTCCTCATTCTTCTGAGCGAAGCTGTACTGGACAGAAGCAAGCGGTCACCTGTCTTATTCTTTTTTCCTGTTCTGCAGGTTGGTGGTGTTTTAAATGCGATGCCCATATACACTATATTGCCAAAAGTATTTGCTCACCCATCCAAATTATTGGAATCAGGTGTTCCAATC
>NW_015150740.1:222976-227297 GCF_000732505.1 Cyprinodon variegatus
AGGAGGATTGATTGATGTCACACACCACCATCCTCAGCCATCTGATCCAGGAGGCCAGGGGTAGCAAGGGCAACCTAACAGTTGTCTGGCTGGACCTCGCAAATGCATATGGGTCCATGCCCCATTCTCTCATCCCTCACAAGGCTATGGAGCAGTACCACATCTTCGACAAGATCAGGCAAATGATTAATAGCTACCTGGGGTTGTTCAAGCTGTGGTTCCAGACTGCCAAGTTCACCACCGCATGGCAGCTACTGGAGAAGGGCATTGTAACATGCACAGTATCCCCCATTCTGATCATCATGGGTATGAACCTCATGGTTACAGCAGCAGAAGCCAGGGGACCAGTTATGGCAGCAGGGAGCAGACAACCACCACTGAGAGGATTCATGGATGACCTCACTATAACAACCACAACGCATGTGCAGGCAAGGTGGATCCTAAAGACTCTCGGGGCTTTAGCATCGTGGGCAAGAATGGCTTTTAAGCCCAGTAAGCAACGGAGCATGGTGATAAGGCCGGGGAAACTAACAGAGGCATTCAACCTGCATGTCCAAGGCGAGCAGATCCCTACAATCAGTGAGAACCCCATTAAATGTCTGGGGAAGTGGTACGATGACACCCTCAGTGACAGAAACAACATCTCTGACACTGCAAATCAGGCAGATGAGTGGCTAAGGAGGACCTAGCCAGGTGGGGCTTGAGGGATGACCTGCTCTGCAAGTTGTGCAGGAAGATGGGGACACTGCCCGACATTTTAGCAGGGTGCCAAATCACACTGGCTCAGGAGAGATATAGGTGGCAGCATGACCGAGTGCTCCGAGTGATGGCTGATATTTTCGAGCAGGCCAGGAGAAGACCACAGCTGACTAAACCACAAGTACCATCAATGCAATTTGTCAGGGAAGGAGAAAAGCTTACTTTCCCACGCATCGTCCAGACCACCTTGAGGCCTGACGTTGTCATCTGGTCAGAGCAAGCTAAGAAAATCATCCTGGTGGAACTGACTGTGCCTTGGGAGCAAGGCTGTGAGGAGGCCCATGAGAGGAAGAACCTAAGATATCAGGACCTCATCATAGACTGAAAAGGCTGGCAAGCATGGCTTTTTCCAGTGGAGGTCGAGTGCAGAGGATTCCCAGCTAAGTCAATGTTGTCTGTGCTCACTGCACTTGGCATATCTGGCAAGGAGAAGAAGACAGTCGTGTGCAGGATTGAGGAGATAGCAGAGAGAGCCTCATGCTGGTTGTGGTTTAAGAGGGAGGAGGGGGGCTGGAGGCCTCGAGATGATGGGTAGTGACCTAAGTCCGTTGCTCTGTACTTGTGACAGTGTAATGAAAATAAAAGCTGAGAAAAAAACTATGACAAAAACTCACCCGTCTAAATCAGGAAATCAAAACAACATGATTGGTTCTAAGGAGAGCAGAGACAGAGGACACTCTGATACCCCTTTCCCACTGGGCAAAAAAACGTTTAAACCTTTTAGTGGCAGTGGGAACAGCTCAGTGACTCATGTTGTGCCAGTTCACTTAGCAAGTGACCAGTGTTAAAATCGCATTGGCACTGATCGGCATGCTGTGGGAACACCAGACCTGGTTTTGTCACAGTTATTTACATGATACCATTTAGGGCAACGGACGTCAACACACCGTGCCAGTCGCATCTGATCCAACAAGCCGAAACAACTCTGCTTACATTCAATAAACATGGCGCAGCACTGGTAAGAGGGATTCAGACAGATAAAACAGCGAAACAATAAAGCACACTTTCTACTCCCTGGCTTCCCCACATGTTGCTCTTGATTGTTTACTTCCCTGATATCTGTCGCTTCTATCAAAATACTACAAATCATGAATAGTAACAATAGGAATATGGAGATCTAAAATAAATTTCTATAAGAAATACATATTATAACTAATACATATCAAAAAAGCTTGCCATAGCCTGTTATAACCACAATAACAATAATAATAATGATAATAAGGGATAAAAACTACTAAAGTACTGAATGGTATTGGATCAATGTATTCTATTTAGATTAAATCATCTGGCAGCAGGTGAAGATGAAGTGTAAAAACTTTGCTGAAACAGGAAGAACCTCCTCCCATGCCATGGGGTTTCTCCTAATTTTGATTCTGTCTTCTGTTCTAGGCTACAACTTATGTAGTTCAAGGCAGTTATAGAGGGTTCATTATTTGAATTCTTGTTTGCCTAAAATGTACCTACATCTGGTTGGCCAGTGTGAAAGGTGCAATCCCTCCCCATGTAACCAGAGTCACATGTTCTTCTGTTGCCTGAGATTTTTGGAGCTAGTACTAAGCCATTCTTTCCACAGCTCTTGAACTTCAAGTATGCATGAACAATTTTAAAACTATTTTTGGGCTTCCAGTCAATTCTGCAATAATTGACTATGTCTATAAAAAATACTAGCCTTTACATCACTTCTGGCCAGGTGTTGCACTCCTCCTTTGGAAGTCAGCCAAGACACCTTTAACTTCCTTGTGGTTTCAAGATACTCTGACTTTTCATAAACTGGAAAAAGTAAGTCCTACAACACAGGACAATCATGGTAAAATGTATCAGATTTGGGGCTCTTTCAATAGCTATTCAAGTCATTTAGCAGTTAACTTATATGTGATCATCCTATTCTGAACCGTACACCTTTTGCTCTCTTTTTTTTAATTCTTTCTCTTTCGCACCTCTTCCTTCTGGTGTGTGTTTACAAATGTATGTGTGTAGTTTATTATTTTTACCACTGCAAGTTAGTTGACATTGTTACTGTGTAAGTGAAGAAATGTCACTCATTGTGTATTGGCCATTAAAAAAAGATAATATTACGCTATTCAAGGTGAATATATTGTGTTGTGTTTATAATTGGATAATGTATGTTTTTCTTCTACAATAAACAAATGAAAGCACATTTTAATAAAAAAAAAGAAAAAACTATTAAAACAAAATATAAGTAAAAATTAAAGTAGAAGCTTGTGGTTAAAGTGATAAAATGGGAAAAGTTTTAAGGCAGGGGTGCCCAACCAGGCGATCACGATCTACCAGTCGATCGCGGGCGGAGTTTCAGTCGATCGCGAGAAGTTTTACAATTTAGACCTATTTATTGCTATGAAAAAAAAAAAAAAAAAAAGTTTTAAAAAGCAATGATCAAATCATTAAACACGAGAGGCCAACGTCTATTTTCATAATAATAAAATGAAAAGTAAAAAAGTATGCAGGGAACCTTTTTTATGCATGGTGATTGCTGGGCATGGTTTGCCACGGTTACTAGGTTGTTTCCAGTGACTCTAAAGCATGAAGAGGAATCTGGCGAGATAATGAGATAATGACATCTATCACAACTGATGGGGCTCAATCTATGGTTGGGCGCACTGCTAGATTCGTTGCTCTATTCAAGCTGTCTGAAAATTTCCCGGATTTTTTGGATCAAACACTGCATCATTCAGCAACAGCTGTGCGGCAGTATTTTAAATATGAAGCATGTCATGGACGTTGCGATGAAGATCGCTTGCTCTGTTCGGGCCAGGAGTTTCAGAGGAGTCTATTCCGTGCCCAGCTGGAGGAGGCAGATGCAGACCACACTGATCTGCTGCTGCACACCGACGTCAGGTGGCTGAGCCTTGGCAGATTCTTCGAAAGATTTTTGGAACTGTGTTGTTCTTAGTTCTATATACAACAGACGAGGCGTATAAACTTGTTCTATATATTTATTTCCAAACTTCCACAGAACCTTTCAGTAGCAAGCTACATCCAGAACTGCCCTCTCGCACTAGCCTCCAACCCGTTACGCCACGCGCCCCATTGCATGCTGGGTATTGGAGTTCAAGAGCTTTCCGGCTCATAACATCACAGGAACTTTTGGCCGAAATTAAAGAAACAGTCAACAACCCATTCTGCTGTATGTTACATCTTCACATCCACATAGTTTGTACTTAGTATTTTCCTATTTTTATCTGTTTTCCTGTTAAATTTAAATCCATCTGCCAGTTTCTCTGCCAATGCCCAGTAAAGTTTATTCTTCTGAAATAGTGGACTTCCCTTCTCCTTCTTCCTGCTTTTAAGTCATCTTAGACTTTGACAGATTTTATTTGTCATTTTGTTTACACAAGTGTAAAACAAAAAGGAAATTTAGTTTGGAACAGCTCTCTGGACAATTTCATCTTTTTTTTAAAGTGCAGCCTTGAAAAGTAGTAAACAAAAATTATATATATACACTCACCGGCCACTTTATTATGTACACCTGTCCAACTGCTCGTTAACACTTAATTTCTAAGCAGCCAATCACATGGCGGCAACTCAGTGCATTTAGGCATGT
>NW_015150740.1:230357-241165 GCF_000732505.1 Cyprinodon variegatus
TTATACATTTCTTAAACAATTAGAAAAGAAAAATAAGTAACACCATCCAAAAATTCCACTTACAGTCCCAACACACTGAATCACACTCAATCTAAATGAATGCATTGTAGAAAGTAGAGGCTGGTTGGCTATTGACACTCGGTGACAGTTTTATTTTTATGTAAGGATAGTTAAGTTTACAAGAGTGGTAAAAAGTAATGATGCAAAAGAAAAAAAAAACAAATACAGTGTGATGGTGAAATTTCTACAACGCAGGCAAGAAATATGCGATTAACAATTACTGATATTGTTTAAGTAATTGATCTGTAAGTTTATGAAGCAGTCTAGCAAAAAGGAAATTAATGAATAAAATGTGCCAGTAACAAAGTCTCTCTAATCACTTCTCTGTCACTCTTGGATTAGATACCCTTTTAATGTTGACAGTGAATTGAAGCAAGCTGTTAATAAGATGTGCTTTATGAATAGTGACATAATCAGAGTACCTACAGGAATACAGACTTTACCTATGTTAGCTAATATTCCATAACAATAATGCTTGCTATATTTTCACTATTGCCAAAACAACAAGTGTTTAGCCACATTGTCTCCTCTTTGGTATTTGGCAAAAAGTCCTCTGCTTATTTAAAGTTATAAAAACATAATAAACAGCCACAAGAAAAGGGCAACTGGAAGTTTTTTTTGAGGGTATGAAATTTAAAAGCATTGAAGTTTACATAGCTCAACTCGTTCAATGGCTTTAGCTTGTGGGGAAGGCAGAAAGAAACTGTACATCAGATATACAACTTTTTAAGTGTGATGTATGAAGCCACTTTGATTGAGGTGTCAAGATTTATGGCCAGACCTGCTGACATCAATTACTCTCTAAACACTAATGCAGCTGAAAACTCCCTTTTGATAGATCTGGTTATTAATGCAAGTACACAGGTATGCAGCCCCTCAGGGCTCCCTGGAAAGGTTAGATTTATCATGGTGACATTTTCTTGGTATTATACACCCACAATCTCTTACTGTTGCCAAGGGACTGGCCATGGAAGTACAAAAGGAATCCCTAAAATGGTATGTCGGCTACCAAAAATTTAAAGAGCTCAGAAATATGTTCCATTTCTACTTCAAGTCTAAGGATTTGACATAACCTGCTTACATCTATGAAACATTGTTTGAATAATTATTTTTAAAGATTTAAACTCATAATATTATTTAAAACAACAATGAAACAAATGTACACATTAAGTCTGAAATGCAGCTCAGAAACCATAGCTGTAATAATTATTTTCAGTCAAGATTTAGAATTTTTTTTTAATAAACCATCCTAGTTTCTACAAAACTCACAAGGCTGTCATGTGTTTACTTGTTGCAGTATTTCTTATAAAACTCTATGTTTGTGCTTTAATAGCTGCTTCTGTGAGCCTCCCTGTTTGGTGTCTTATTTGAAAAAAAGAAATACAACAACTGTTAAAAACATAAATGGGGAGCTTAAAAGAAACTATGTTCAAACAGCAGATCTAGAAAAGACTAACACATGCTTTAAAAACATATTTTTCTTAAAAATCAGCTCATTCTGCTTAAGATTACATAACACTGCCAAAAACCAACAGTCCAATTGGTATTTAGAAATAGTTTTCTGTGGAAGGAGGTGCAAAGATGCTGTAAGGCCTCACTTTTAGCAATCTTAATGAGTCCCTGTTCAAGCACATGTGGTGAAGGAAGAGCATTTTGAGTGTCCTATTTCCCACTGCCTCCGGCACCTTGGGGTTGTTTTAATGGAGCAGGGGAAATATAGGTTCCTTGGCGGTTTCATAATAATCCAAACTCAGGAACTACTTGTATGTTGACTGCTAATGCAGGCTGAAGGAAGCAACTGAATTCCAACTTCTTGACATTTACTCATACATTCACTCGATTATAGATCACACTCCCTAGAAGCTCTTTTTTATATATATATATAAATTCTTTTGTACCTAAGATTGCTTAATTTTTTTTTTTATAAAATACAGAATCTAATTTTTTTTAAAAACGTGAAGTAACAAATCAGTAACGCCAAAAAAAATAATTTTCATAGATAATTGGTTGTTCTCAATATGCACATACCTAGTTGCCTGTCCTTAAAATTCTGAAACTGACCAATACACAGAGGTAGATCTGCTTCTGAGATGCTCTATCAACAAAATAATTGGCAATTCAACTGTTTTTTTTTTCATATCCAGTTGGCTTATAAACGTATTTCCCAAGGTAAAGGGACACAAGACCAAATCAATCAATTAATCAGATTTTCCGATTACCTCCCTGCTGCAGGTATATAAAGTTTAGTGTGGAGAGTTTAACTTGCCGACAAAGAGTCATAACCTTATAGAGAATGAAAACAATTTTGCAAGTACTCCTGCTTACAAATCATGGAGGGCTCTGAAAATTTCACCTTAGATGCATGTCCATTGTGAGAGACATAATCCCCCCCAAATAAATCCTGAAATTACATTGCATGGGTTTTTTAAATATATTTTATTCCCTTGGTACAGATGCAAATAAGTATTGAGCGCGTGTGAAAATCACAAAATTAATGTTTGTTCAATAGCCTTTGCAATTACAGAGGCCAGATATTCCTGCAGTTTTTCTGTACCAGAGATTTTGGCCCATTCCTCCACCACACAGATCTTCTCTAGATCAGCCAGGTTGCTAGGCTGTTGCCAAGAAACATTTAGTTTGAGCTCCCTCCAAATATCCAGAAACTTCATATGTTTTCTACAAAGCCATTCCTTGTTTACCCTGGGTTTGTGGTTTGGGTCATTGTCATGTTGGCTGACCAATCCAACACCCATCATGAATACTCTAACAGAGGGAAGGAGGTTGTTCCGCAAAATCTTGCAATACATGGACCTGGTAATCCTCTCCTCATTATAATCAGTCCTCCTGTCCTATGTGCAGATTAACACCAGCAAAGCATAATGCTTCAACTCCCATGCTTCACGGTAGGGATTGTATTTTTTGAATGGTAATCTGCATTCTCCTTCCTCCAAACACGATTTGTGGAATTAAGACCAAAAAGTTATTTTTTGGTCTCATCTGACTGCATAACTTTCTCCAGTGACTACTCTGGATCATCTAAATGATCATGGGAAAACTTAAGACTAGCTTGGTCGTGTGCTGATTTTATCAAGGGAAGTTTTCGTGCAATAGTGTATTACTCACAGTAACCTTAAAAACAGTGGTGCCAGCTCTTTTCAGGTAACTAACCTTTTCCTACGATTAGTTTTGGACTGATCCCTAACTGATCTTAGGACAATTGATATTGGATCTTGCATGGAGTCCAAGTTAGCTTCTTCCATTTTCTAATAAATGCTCCAACAGTTGATCTTTTGTCACTAAGCTTAAGAAAGACCCAGTCATGTGAGTCAAGAGATGGTGATTAGTCCATGCATTTCTTACTTCAAGGCTGGACTACTATAATTCTTTATGATCAGGAAGTCCAAAAACTGTATTTAAAAGCCTTCAGCTGATCCAAAATGCTGCAACCAGAGTTCTGATGACAATTAAAGAGAGATATCATATGTCCTATCCTGGCTTCTCTTCATTGGCTTCCTGTTAAATCCAGAACAGAATTTAAAATCCCCCTTCTCACATATAAAGCCTTAAATGGCCAGGCTCCATCTTGCATCAGGGATATGATTGTTCGTTTTGTCCCTTGCAGAGCACTTCGCTCTCAATCTGCAGGTTTACTAGTAATTCCTAGAATTTCTAAAGGTAAAATAGAGGCAGATCTTTAAGTTATCAGGATCCTCTCCTGTGGGACCAACTACCAGCTTTAGTCTGTGAGGCAGACACCCTGTCTACTTTTAAGGGTAGGCTTAAAACTTTCCTTTTTGATAAAGCTTACAGTTAGAGTGGCTCAGTTTATGCAGTGTCATCTCTGTAGCTATGCTGCCTTAGGCTTAGACTGCTGGAGAACATAGGGACCCCTTTTTCATCATTCTGCTTCATTGTATCTCTATTCTCCCACAGCAGAATGTGTTAGGTCAATCTCAAATGTTATGCTCTCTCTGCTTTTTCTCATGGTAGCTTCATCTGGTCTCTTTCTGTTTTGCTGTCACACCATCCTGGAGAGAAATATCAGCTTTGCTGCTGCCATCAACACCTTTGTTTATAGATGTTTGAGCTCGGCCAATTTTTCAGTGTAGTCCTGTTTCTCTGACTGACTGGCTAGATGTGCTGTCTTCCTCCCCTGACATGGGAGCTGGCTTGGAGCTTGTCTGCCTGGCTGTGTGTTTCCTGGACGGGGCTGCCTTTTTACTGACAACTTTGGTATCTTTGTTTCTGTCTCCTTCAACCCCAGTCAGCCTTGGCAGTTGGCCGCTAACACTGACCCTGGTTCTGCTAGAGGGTTTTTCCTGTTAAAAGGGAGTTTTTCCTCTCCACTGTCACTACAAGCATGCTTAGTATGAGTGACTGCCTTTGAGTCAAAGAGTTGATGCAATCAACTGGTTCTCCTTACAAAACTTTGGGATCTGGCGAACTGTAGTGTCCCTTGAAATTACATGTGTTGTTACTGGATGTACTCTCTTTGTCCTCTGACATGGGTGCTTGCTAAGAGCTTATCTGCCTGGCTGTGACTGGTTTTGCTGGAGGTTTCTTCCTTTTAAAAGGGAGCTTTTCCTCTCCATTGTCGCTACAAGCATGCCTGGTGTGATGGATTGCATTCGAATCAATGAGTCGCTGACAGCAACTGGTTTCCTTATGTGAGGGACCAAACTTAAATAAGGACAAAAGGTTTTCAAAAATTGAAAAAATGCTTTCATTTAATGGTGTGAAAAATGGTTAACAAAGGCTCAAAAGCAAAACAAAATAACATGGATCTGGGCCCAACTTAACTGAGGACCCAACTCAAACAAAACTGACCTGCCAACAAAGAACTAAAGGCTGCTTAAAAAGGGATGGAGTAACCCAAGTCTACCACACGAGGGGGGCACAACATAACAAAAGAAACAATAAATACAAAATTAACCATTCTATGAAAAAAATAAAGCAAAACTAGCCTTTATTTAGCAGAAACAATAAGTGAGTATTTAAGTGACAAACTAATTGAAAACAACTTGAAACAAGTCTCCCCTGTCAGTCTTTCAACAATGGTACGCTCCAGGTTTCCTCCTCCAGCTGGTTTGCATCAGCAGCACCTCAAACAAAAGAACAAGTGTAAAGAAACCATTCAGACAGACATTAACTAGTGTGCACCCATTAGAAAATACCTGTCTAAAAGAAATAACCAACTTAAACAAAAATTGTAATATAATATAAAGCAAGAAAAAAAATACGACGATGTGGTGGTGGGAGGATCATCCACCACACCTTAGAAACTTTGAATCAATTTGATTGTATGAGCTGGTTGAATTGTCTCAGTAAATTGCATTGAGATTACATGTGTTGTGAATTGGTGCTATATAAATAAACTGAATTGAATTTACATGTTTTGTGGGTATCAAAGCAATTAGCCCAAACGGTTCAATGCCTCATGAGGCTTCATCTCACCATCACTACTAAACTGGTATTTTGCAGTTTTGATAAGTTGGTAAGTGAGGTTAAAATCCAAAAATAATTACAGAAAAACCACAATTCCGGAGAAATCAGGAAAAACATACATGAGGAGCGAGGAAACGACAAGGAACCAGCAAGCAGTGACTGAACAGGAGGTGTTTAAATGGGAGACTGAACAAAGAACAGGCCAATCAGTAGATTATGAGCAGGTGTGGACAGAGGAATCAAGAAAGGAGCTAGGAGGAGGAGACAGTTAGAAGAGTGCAACAGAGGGTAAACAAGAAATACGTAAGAACTCAAAAAATATAACCAAAAACAATTAAAAGAACACAAAATGGAAATAAAACCAATAAACTATAAAACACAGATAGACATTAATCAAACTATAACTGAAAACTCAAAAAGCAAACTTAAACTGAACCAAAAAGTGCAGAATCATGACATTCAGCGTAAGCGTCTAGGCACTGATAAAAAAAATTTATTCAACACAATTAATTTTTTTCTTAAGTGCACTTTTTCTTGAATTGAGGAAAGTGAGACATTTTGCAAATGGAATGCGTTTTGTCAATGGAATGTGGCCTTACCGGGCAGGCGGGGGGAAGTACAGGGCCGCCGGTGTCCAGGCTACCGTCACCGGGTCGGGTTCAATCGCTCTGTCTCAAGCCCCAGAGTTCACAGCTTGGTTCTGCTGCACTGTAGTCAACCAAAATCCCGGACGATATTGAAATTCCCCCCAGACCGAACCAACCCGGTGACAGTATGCTTCCCCCCGCCCGGAAGCACGGTAAGGCAGGCAGGGGGAAGCATACCCAACCGGGTCAGGTTCAGTCACTCTGCTCCTGGCCGCCAGTCCAGCCAGCGGCCCCAGCAAACAAACCTCCCCAAAAAAAGTGTCCTCCTTTTCAGAAACCCAAATCTGGTTACCATAGGTGTGAACGTAACAGTGGCTATTTTCCAGCCATGGCGTCCTGCACGAGCATTGGGGGGACGATTCGTTCATGTGTCAGGGTACGCGCACAGGGGGGAGGGACAAGCAGACGACCATGACTGATGTGTCATGGAACCATTCATGTACAACGGACATCTTTTAGGATTGGTTTAGGTTATTCATTGATTTCTCACTGTAGTGGGGACCGTTTATTTTAATTTCACTTCCAGACCTTCTATTTCACTGCTTGCAAAGCAGCTGTGAAGAGATCTTTAAGCCACATGGTAAAAAATGCATTAGAAAAGATCTCCTACTGCACCTTTAACTGAGGTATTTTTTCTTTAAGGTTTTTGTCCAACTGTTTGATTTATTTCACTACCTGAATTATCATGTCTTATAAGTCAAGAGGGAAATTGTATGAATTTCCCTCTTGACTTACGTATGAAGGATTTCAGAGTTTACTTACATTTTGTGAATGTATTAGTTTTTGTTTTTTTAGATTATCATGTTTGTTGCTATAGTAAAACTTACATGGACATTTTCACAAACTGAACACTGATTCTTTTAAATTTTCATTTTAATCTATCAATGTAAGGCAAAAAAACTTGTTTGCATATGACCTAATATTAAAGTTTTAAAGCCTTGTGAATTAATCTTTAAATCTGGATGTGTTATGCAACAATGGCAATATGGTATGTTTCCCTGCCCCCAGTGTAGTTGGGAACTGTGAGAATGCAGTATGGGTGGTGGCCATTTACCTAAAGGGGACTGATTAGAAAATAGAAAAAAGCTTATTTTAAATATAACAGTAAATCCCTTTGGTTTAAGTTGTTGGACAAAGTATGTTTATGATAAGAAATACACATTATTAACTTTACGCTGTTACTGAATGGTAGCCTTAGAGAACTGGAGCTGACTCGGAGTCTAGGAAATCAATGGAGTGCCGATGGATTCCAAAGCTTTCCTCGATATTAATTGTTTTGTTTTTTTTAACATTGCAGTTAGAATGAGGACCTCTAATTTATAATTAATTAATTGTGTTTCTGCAGACTAAAATGTAAAAGCTAACCACAAAAAAGTCAAACTTTGAAAATTAAATGTGGTCACAGCCCTTGTTTTCCTTTGGATATCTAATACTTTACATCCCAATTCCTATTATATATAACCCTGACCAGTTTCACTTTCGCTGTTGAAGAAAAGCATAAAAATAATATTGCCACCACTATATGCCAACATGGGAATGCTGTGTTTGTTTCACCTAACCTGCAATGACATAAGATCTTAATATATTCAATTTAACTTGTAAATGGGCTAATACTTCATGTTTGGTAATCTATTAATCCTAAGAAAAAGAAAGTGTAATCTTGTAAAGGCTGTAAAATAATGGCCCTTTAAATGAAAATGAACTAAAAGTAACTCAAACTGAATTTAAAACATATATATTGTAGAGCTTGATTGTATAGCTTAATCCCAGAATGAAGATTGAGGTGAAGTGGAAAGCTGTCCTATGGCATAATAAATCAAAATTTAAATTGCATCCTTTGGGCTAAAGAGAAACCATCTGGCTGGATTTCAGTGTATAGTTCAAAACTCACCATCTGTTATGGTTTGGGGGTTCATCAGTAAACATAAATTTAGCAAGTTCCACATTTTAGATAATAATAACTCCAAATAGCTATTTTCAAACCACACAATTTGATGGGTTTTAAATGCAGTTGAAGGGATTTCTTCATTGAGTTGCTGTACAGTAGATGTTGATGGCCTTAGCCAGGAATGATCACTTGTAGCAATCATTGCTTACATGACAAATGCATCTTTCTTTAAAATGAAATCTATACTAAACTATTGGTTTACCTCCTAATATTGCAATCATTTTATGAATTTTCTTTTTTCTTGTTGCTGCAGCTTAATGATGGCTTTTTTCAAATGTAAACAGAGCAACCTTTAACTCCATGTTCTCTTCACCCACACTTCTAATCAATTTCCAACCTTTTATGAGGTTAACTTGTGATGACGAAATTAAAAGACTGCATACATCGGCCACCGAGTTAGCCCTTTTCTAAGGTCTCATGCACAAATCTTTCTCTTTTTTTAGCCTTTAAATACATGTGTATTATGTGTACTTGGAGTCTCTAAATGTCCAGAAAAGTTGAATTTATCTCTCCAGGTATTGTTGTGATCGTATTTTAAGTCAGTTTTCTCTATCTTTTTGTTACTTTAACAGCTTTACAGCTTTATTCTCTGTTACATCACAATATTTGCTGTAAAACTAATAAGTAAGGTCATGGAGTCCAGTTTTACAATCCAATGAATGGACCATTTTTTCCCTCTGGTGGTATTTTTGTACTCCAAGTGCAAAGATGCTAAAGCAACAAGTGGATGTTTAGTTGATGGGTGTATTAACCCATTAATTTTACAGGGCCCTAGAATCAGACGACATTTGCATGCCTAATAAATACCGATTTCTCATGGAAACTGCCAAACATCAGAGGGTAAAGTTCTCTTTGTTTATGCAAAGTACATTCAAGGGACAAGTGCTTCAGCAACTTCATCTTAGGAGTGAGGGATGAGCTGAATTACTTCCTCTTTCTAAGGAGTCAGTTCCTTCTAACAACAAAAGTAACAGATACAGCAGAGCAGTAAGCTGCAGATAATGGTCAAATGATAACCGGCTTTTTTATAAATGCATTGACTTACCGGCTATCATTTTTTTTATAGCAGAGTATATTGCATACGTGTATGCTGTGGGATTGCTTTGAGCTCCTTATAGGCATGAAAGAGGATTCTGTGGTAAAAGATACCTTTGGCTGTTTGTGTATTTTTGAATCATGTGCATGCGTCAGTGCCCCCTCCCTCACAAAAGTTCTCTACATTGGAAATGCCTCACTTAGTGTTATGCGGTTATCTGTCTACCAAAACTCCCAATTTTAGGACATCCATCCAAAAGAAACATGAAAACATTAAGAAAATGTTTTAAAGTTCCCTTTTCGTTCATATTTCAATTCGTTTTCTCATCAGTGTGTGAGAGGGGAGGTAATTCTCGGCAGGCAGGTATTTCTCGGCATAACACCAGTGCTCTGTTTCATGTATTTACAGCAGTATGCTTGAAAATAACACTGGTTAAACTTTTACCAATATAGAAATGTTATACATCCTTAGAAAGCTTAGATTCTCCATAATTCAACTGCCAAGTTCATTATACAGACACCATGAGCAAAAAAAGCATAACTAATAAAGATATAGCATCTTTTTAAATCGGAATTTTTTTAATAAAACTCTGACTTCCTACCTTTGAAGCAATCCTTCACATTTGGCTTTTCATACCTGCTCATACCTGCATACCTGCTCCAGTCGGATTTGATCCCATTTATAGATTTTTACTTGTGTGATTTCTACTTGCTTGACAGGTTTAAACTGGTCCACAAAATGTTCTGGTCATAATCTGTCTTAAGCAGTTAAGCCTAAACAGTAGGATTGTCTATTTATTCACGTCCACTACAGCATTGTTGCACCGTATATGCCACATGTAGTCACGTCAATCAAATTCAAAACACCTCAACCTCTTAACAATACCCATGGGTCTTAATTATAAATTCATCTAGCAAAGATAGGGAACAAACCGTTGACAGAAACTACTGAGATTTTTTGCTCTATCACAGTGCTAACAAGCTATGACTGTCTTGTCAAGCTCTTGTAGGTGAGGGTGATCTAAAACAAAGCTCTTCCTGCGGCTTGAGGCGGCTTCTTCAGGTGATAGCCGCTGACCATGAACAGAGGGGAAGATTCATGTTCTGTATTTTCATGTCTCAATCTGCAGCACAGTCAAGCTCTTGTACAGCATTTTGACAAACTTCAGAGAAACTGCATCAGCGGCATTACCAGTTAGAAAGAATTCTTGGTGGGGTTACTTTCCAATACTGCAGTGGACAAATGAAATAAAGTAATAATAGGAAAATATTTTATGAAAATTAAGAATAAAGCTCCAATTTCCTTGCACACATCTTTACAAATATATACAGTATTTGTGCCAAAAGATGTAGGGGGCTTATTCAGGGCCCCCTCTCTAACCTGGGCCCGGGACAACTGGCCCTGTTGTCCCCCGCTGTCGGTAGGCATGACCAAGTGAATGCAAAACAAAATTTAATTGCATACACCTCACAACAGTGTAATGGTATTGCAGTTAAAGTAGACCTGACTATATAACAATTTTTGGGTCAATAAAAAAAAAAAAAAGAAATCACTACATCCAGATGGGGAAAGGGCATCACTGACAGAACTAATTACTTTGATACAAACAGTTTCCATAAGAATCGGAAGGGGATTGTTTTGATTTTTAATCTAAATTTGTACTCGTACTCGT
>NW_015150740.1:243325-253377 GCF_000732505.1 Cyprinodon variegatus
AGGGGTGCTTTCTAACACCCTCCCCAGGGATGCTAAGAAGGCCTGGTACTTCGTACTGCCGTTCGGCCCATAGGCCGAAACAACTGTCAGAGTCCTCCCCTAAACCCGAAGGCGAAGGGATGCGACCCTCTCGTCTACAGGGGTGAACTCCAACACGAGACGGCTGAGCTGGGGGGAGACAAGCAGCCCCACCCCCGCCCTCCGCCTCTCCCTGCGGGTCACTCCAGAGTAGAAGAGTCCAGCCTCTCTCAAGGAGCTTGGTTCCAGAGCCCTGGCTGTGTGTAGAGGTGAGCCCAACTATTTCTAGCTGGTATCACTCCACCTCCCGCACAAGTTCGGGCTCCTTCCCTGCCAGTGAGGTGACATTCCACGTCCCCAGAGCCAGTTTAAGCGCCCGCGGATCAGGTCGCCGAGGTCTCCGCCTCTGGCTGCCGTCCAATCCACTTTGCACCGGTCCCTCATGGTTCCCCCTGCAGGTGGTGGACCCACTGGGGGATGGCCTTGCGTTGCTCCTTCGGGCTGGGCCCGGCCGGGTCCCGCGAGGAAGAACCCGACCACCAGGCGCTCTCCAACGAACCCCAACCCCAGGCCTGGCTACAGGGTGGGGTCCCGGCTCCGCCGTACTGGGCGACGTCTCTTGCCTCGTTGTTGTGCTCATCATAAGGGTTTTTGAACCGCTCTTCATCTGACCTGTCACCCAGAGCCTGTTTGCCTTGGGAGACCCTACCAGGGGCATTAAGCCCCCGACAACATAGCCTCTGGGATCACCCAGGCACTGAAACCCCTTCACCACGTTAAGGTGGCGGTTCAAGGAGATTCCCCTCCTTGAACCGCCACCTTAACACCCTCTAAATTTGGTTGATCAGATACTCTGGTCTACAGTCCAGTTACAGCAGATGACCGTAATTTCTCTTTTCATTTGCCACTAGCTACCAATGATTCCAAGAAGAGGGAATCATTGGTTTTCATCGGTGTCACCACTGAGAGTGCAGATACAGCACTCAGGTTTGAATAAATTACTGAGCAACTTAATTTGGTGCAGATATCTGGAAAATCCCGCTTAATTCCTTATTTTGTTTTTTTTTTTTAAAAAGGGCAGTGTATTTTCCCTGCTACTGCTACCCTGTTTTTGTTGATCCCTGGCTCCAAGTAGTCTCTATGATTACTTTAATTTGTTCAGTTGCCTATGCCTCTCTGCTTTTGGGTCAGCACAAAACTTTAAGATGACACCACCCTCAACTTATCCACTTCGTCTCTCATTTAATATGGACAAATTGTGTAAAAGTAAGAGCAGTATATATATATATATATATATATATATATACAGTATATATATATATATATATACACATATGCACCTAGTACACCTACTAGAGAGATCCACTACTTTACATTTCCTAGTATTTTTTGTTAGTTAGTGTTGCGCCGATGTTTGGCCCAGATACCTGGCTCTGCATTATCTGTGGTAGCCAATACCATCTGTTTGAAATTGATGTGTGTGTATATATGAAGAACTGTATACTACTTGGATGAAAAATAAATGCCATCATGGCTTTGTCAAGTTGCTGATTACCTTTGTAAAGCAAGAAAAAAAAACTAATTCAAAATGAATCTAGTAGAACTTATTATTGCCTACCTGAAATGGGTTACCATAGTTGAACAAACTTTTGGTTCTCAAAATGGTATCAGTGCTGTATTTGTTGATAGTCACCGATACCACCATTTTAGTGCAGTATCGGGGCCCTGTCCGATACTGATAACGGTATCGGTGCAACACTAATTACAGTACCATCAGTAAATATGTATTGGATATAATGTATCTTGTTTGATTTTGGAGATGGAAGACCAATAAGATGACCACACAACTTAACAGATGGAAAAATCTGTGAAGTCCTTTGCTTACATTTGAGTAGGTCTTGACCTATGACTGTCTTAATACAGTTCCTGCTAAAAAAAAACTCCATATAGAAGCAATTTTTTTCAATCTTTAATACAGCAGCATATGTTCTTTGTACAGTCAGTGTAAAAGTTGTCTACCAAGCCCCATTTAGAAAGGTGATCATCCTTTTTTTTTTTTACTCTTCTGTGGATCTCCAAAGCGTTTATATGAATTAAACTGTTTATCTCTGGAATGAGACTCAGTTGTGCAATTCTTTGTTCGCTATTCTTTTTCTCTTGAATCCCATTCTCTGTCTGCAGTCATTTTTGTACTCCAAACAAAACAAGAGGAACAAAGGAAGTAAGACAGCATGATTGGTCTTCACTAAAATGCAATCAAGCTTTTGATGAGCTCTTGTTCTCTGTTCTATTTTGATTTCCTTCTCATTTGCTGCTATCTGCTCTTACAGATTGCAGGTTTCGAAATAAATTCCAACAACGAGACATTCTTAAGCTACAGATCTGTTTGACCTAACACTGTATTTTAGAACAAACAACAGCTGATTCTTACTGATAGTCTGAGATTCACAATTATCCTGTCTAAAATCTGTGCTTCAAAGTATGATATTGATCAGCTTAAAAGGATTATTTGTATCAAGCCCATATTTTCCATCATAGTTCCTTTTTTGGATATTAAATAATTGGGAATTAGGGTTACCCTTTCAAATATTATGCTCATGGTGATTTGTATTAGCTGTATCACCTGATTAAATTAAGGATAAAAACAACCAAGGAAACAGTTATGTCTCATCCTTTAAGTGTGAAGAATTACTGTGGCGATGTGATTTGCTGACATGGTAGTCTGATTTTTGGCTCCAGCTTTGGAGAAGAAGCCATTTGCTCAGTTTTTTTTTTAGAGGTTTATTGCATTCCAGCACTGTGGGACCATATTGTTTAGTTGTGGAAAGGGCCTAGATGCTCAAGATAAAAGGCTATTTCCCTTTCTGCTTAAAGGAAAGGAAACATCACTCTCTGTTCTGTTTTATCATTTCATCCCTTTCACTTGTTTTATCTTGCTTTCTTATCTTCTCGTCCCAACTCAATCTTGGAAGGCAACGTGACCAAAACAGTTTTTTTTTTTTTTCCGTTTGATTTGGTTTCTGTTAAGACTGTCCTCTCAAGTTACGCAGGTTAAATTGAAGGTGATTTATTCAGTATACTGGCTGCAGTTTTCTTTCCTACTTTTTGTTTGGATCTCAACCAAAGTTGTTCATTCAGTTACCAATACCACTGAGTGCAAATTCTCCCACTAAACAAGCCCAGAAAAAAAGATAAAATCAACGCACAAACCTCAATTTCGGGAAATTGGAGGCCTGCAAAGGCCTTACTTTATGTGGACAAGCAATTTATATGCACCTGTGCAGCAGCAACACCTTGTAGGCTGATCTAACATAGTCTAAACCAGCATACACTGTGCATGCATAACAGCATCAGATGTATTATTCAAGGTAGCTCAGAGCTTGTCAGGCTTAAAACAAAGGCCCCTTACCTGCAGTGGAAAAACTTAATTAAAGTCTGAAAACATGCTACTTTTTACATACATTTAACAAAAATATGAAAGCAACACTTTTGGTTTTGCTCCCACTTTTTATGAGAGGAACTCAAAGATCTAAAACTGTTTTCACACACAATATCACTATTTCCCTCAAATATTATTCACAAACTAAATCTGTGAAGGTGAGCACTTTTCCTTTAATGAGATAATCCATCCCACTTCACAGGTATGGTATTTCAATATACTGTGTATATTCGTAGGAAAAAAGGGACTGGAGGTTTCACAAGAGCTGCTTTCCATATGTTTGGACATGCATAAAACTGTTATGGTTCTCCCCTTTTGGGACTTTGAGTTTTTAGGTTTCAGTTATTAGTTATTTTGTTTTGTTCTTTGATTTATTTTTCCATTATATTCAAAGCAGTCTGTAGTTACTCCCTGTTGCCCCTTGTGCTTGTTTCCTTTCCCCTTGGCTTCCTTCTAGTTGGTTCCACTCACACCTACTTCGTATTCAGCTCATTAGCCCATCCTTTGCTTGGGTCCCCTTATATACACCACATCTGCAGTCACTCAGGGCTCGTTCCTTGTTGTTTTGTATTTTGCCTCAGTTCTGTCATTAAATCTACAAGTTTCACCTTTGCCTCCTGATCTCTGCATTTCGGTCCTTAAAAACCTCCACCCAACTGTGACAAAAACATGTTTTTAGATATGTCAAAAGAAAAGACTATATGTTTTGTGAAAAGAGGCTTGAATGTTGCAATCTGGATAAACATTGTGTTGAAACTTACAAAAACCTTTCACAACTAATTATTAATATTTTGAAGGCAGCAGTGTATCAGCTTCTTACATTTAGAGTTTTGACTTTAGATGGACAGCTAAGTGCCTTCTTGATACTTGGTAAGGGTTATAAATATTGCCAGGAAATCGGTTTTTCGCTTGATTTTGTTTTTACGTTAGACCTTTTGTCGAATATGAATCTCTTAAGGTCTTGACAAGTGTAAAGGCAGCAGCAATTAGTGCTCAGCCATGAAGCATGCAGCCCCAGATGGCCTGCAGTGTTCTGACCATGCAGCCAGACATTTCCAGCTGGAACGCCTCCACTCACCAGCTGTAAAATTTCAGCAACAATCCTAGGGGCATGGCAACGTACCAAACTGCCCGATCCATTTTGACCACTGGAGGAGAAAAAATATTCCTTCCTGCTTCCGTTTTTTAGTTGTTAAATGTGTAATACTGCTTTTGTGTGTTCTTGCTTTCTTTACTCAAATGAATCTAGTCTGTCTCTGCCCACCTCCCAGCATCAAAGCTTTCTGCTAGGGTAGATTTACAAGAAAGTGGCGCCACATCCGACCATTATCAGGATGCAGCTCTGGGTGAACCAAAGTAGACTCTTATTTTCAGTGCTTTTAAGGCTTTTCCAATAATTGATGATCTTCCAAAGGCGTTTTAAAAGTTGTGTATGTAGAACAATTAAGCAGCAGTCCGTTAAGTTTCACCTGTGCTTTTATTCTTATTTCAAGACCTTGACAGGAAATGCTATAGGGTTGCCAGGGGTAATGGCAGGTCCAAAGCAAAGAGTCTGGGAGGCTGATGAATTACTAAAGATTAAACAATCATTCCACCCACTAAATAAGGTAAAAAATACCCCCGTTGTATCCATTGCAAGTACAGGAAGGACATGTTATTAGTATTCAATAACTTTATATTCTGGAAAGAGCGCATCACTAATGTCTGCTGGGATGGTCATCAGCCATAATTAAAAATGATTCTATCTACAAATCAGGGGCGGGGGGTAGTTGGCCTTTGGGTGACGTAAAAATAATCTTTAATATGTCTGAAACAAAAGTGGCATGTGTATTTTTTGTTTTGTTTTTCAGTTTCACAAATGATAATTTTAAGTGCACAAACCTGTACTAATGAGGCACTAACGATTCAATCTGTTTGCTAAGTTTTTTTCATGTTGGTGGAGTTTCAGCTTCACGCAGCTGAAGCTCCTCCTATTTGATGACGTGGTTCAGGGTGTAAACACTGTGCATCTGAAATGCAGAGCGGCTTACAGAAAACACAGCGGCCACCGCTTTCAGTCTGAATCCATAAGAATGGATTGGTCGGAAAAAATACTAATCTAGTTGTTTAAACAAATGTTGATTAGATATTTGTCAGAAACTGACCAAACCATTGATTTTGGTCTAACCAATTTTACTGGTTAAGCAAATGACCAATAAAAGTGGTAACAATGGTTTACTAATCCTTACCTTGTAGTCAAGTGTATTGTTTAATAGTTATGTAACTACATGTACAGCATATAAATCTTGGGATAAACTTTGGTTGTAACATTAGTATTAATTAGTATGAAATACTTTTAAACATTTAGTGACAGTGGTGTTGGATGCAAGAACGTACCCTGCAAATACAGGGCTAGTGGTGCAAGCCCCAGTTTTTGCTTTCAATTTAGTTACACTAATCAACAAACACTTTGGTAAAAGTCACAAATTTATACTGGTTTACTATTTTACAAAAATTGATATAAAATTAACCTGTTCTAAATCTTGTAATGTATAGCTGTGTGCTGACTACAGGGTTATTGATTATTACTTCTGGTGTTGGTTTTTAGGATTTGATTTGAGGGGAGCAGGTAGAGATTGAACAGGAGGGGCCCCAAGTTTGACCCCTGGGGAATGCCTGTGACTTTGGTGGTACTATAAAGTTACCTACTTACACAAAAAAATTGTTGTCTTTTAAGTAGGATTTAGACCAGTCCAGTACTGAACCATCAAGACTGACCCAGTTTCCCAAATGCTCTGATAAATTGCACAATTCAACAATGTTGAACACTGCACTGAGGTAAAAAAGATACCATCACTGTGGCTTTGGCTTTTAGTCAGTACCTATACAGATGTCATTGAGCGGTTTGACTAGGACAGTATTTACACCTGTTCATTTATATCCCCCCAACATCAATATTCAAATAGGGTATGCTCAGGTAAATAGCTGTTTTTATTTATAGATCCCAAAGTACTGTCATACATTAACTGTATTTACTCTATATAAATAAACTGAATTGGATTAAAGTTTTTATGATTTAGCATGGAAACTTGGATGATACTATTCTGAGCTGCAAGGGCAAAAGTTAGTTTTAGACTGGTTTAGAAGGCTTTGTTTAGACCTCTTCTGTCATGATCATGGCTCTGAGGGCTAGCCTAATTGCTCAGTTCATTCTCCTGCCTAACGCTGCCCAGTTTCCAATTTTCCCTCATCTAATCCGCCTGCTCCTGCTTCTATATATATGGCTCAGTCCCAGCAATCAGGGCCAGATTATTGAGTTTGAGATCATCGTTGATGCCATAGTAGTTAATTTTCTCGTTCTCAGGAACCAGTGGTGACAGAGGTTTTTAGCCTTTTCATAGTTTTCTTTATTTTCTCATCCTGATCTGTCTCTTATCCACTCAACATGCCCTGTTCCTGTCTTGGCTCAGTAGAGAGAGCGAGTAGAGTTCCTGATCTCCTCACCTGTTCTGCCTCCCAACCACTGAGCTTGTCTGTTCCCGTCTGAACATTCTGCCTGAACTCTCTGTTGGACTCCTGGGACCCTGAACCAGCCTGTTCCTTTTCTGGTCAGAACTTGTCACAGGGCTACGGACTCCTAAACCTCTGAGCCTTCCTGTTCTGATCAGTTTCCCTGACCTGGCTCGGTTTCATGCTTGCCCTCCGGGACTGTAGCATCTAGGGACAGTCTAGGCCGCTCCCGCCGCATCTCGTTGGCAGTCCACCGGCTGGGTAATACCTTGTTCTAAGGAGTTGGATGAACTGTTAAACCAGGTAAGTGACTCACATGAATAATCATCCTCCATCAGCTTTTCATGGTCAATTACCTGTGTTTTTCTCCACCAGAGTTTCTTGTGATGGGCAATGCCCTGCCCTAGCCGAAGCGGCTGCAGATCCACAGCTCCACAGCTCCACATCTGTTTCAATAAACGTCTTTTAAGAAATCACTGCATGTCTTGCCTGAACTCTAGATCCTATGTTCTGAGCACATGAAACTTTCATTGGCATTGCTGCATTACAAATAAATTTGTTTGCATCCAAGTAATTTGCCACATATGTCACTGTACGTTATGATAGTGTTTCTTCAAAAACCCAGAAAGTACCATGTGTTTATTTTTCAGTCTGAGATTCTGTTGGCAAGAAAATCTGCAGTTTCCCTTTCCCAACAACAGATGTTGTGAATAAATTATGTACTAGTCATTAGAAAATAATTTCCTGAATGGAAAAATGTAATGGAAAGGGAAAAAATATTTTTGTGATTTAGTGCCTCAGAAAGGAGCAAAGTTTGGATTTTCATATAAATCATTTTTTTCTCCAAACAAACACTTGATAGGCTCAGGTAAAATATTTTTTATTAACTATTTGCATTTCATCTTCTGCAGCACAAGCCCCTCTGAGAACTATTTGGTGTTTGTTGATCCTAACACTGCACATAGCTGATTATCTTTTAAAGGTGGTGATTGAAGCTGTGATTTTCATCTTGACTGTTGCTGTATAATTGGACAGGGTATCTGTCGTTAGTCTCTGATGAAAGCTCTCCTCTTATCCACAGCTGGTCTGATACAGTATATTTGATGGCCCTTTTTTAATCTTTTTGGTGCAACACAAACTTCCTTTTAAACTAATTTACCGATGAGTTGTTTAAAAAAAGATGTAAACCTTCACCCAATGCACACACAGCCCAAAGTTGCTTGATGAAGAAGAGGAAGGATAAAAAAAAATTTAATAAAATTAGTTGCCAGGTAGCTCAGGAGAGGTCAAACAATGTCTTTGGCTTTTAAATGTTTGGGTTTCTATTGTTTTGTTGTTGTAACAGGCATCATCATTATTGAAGATATATTATGGGGACAGATAATTCAAATAAATATTTTTTTTTCATACTCAATAATAAAAAAATTCATTGGGTTCTATTTCATGAAGAAGGTATTCAGATTTTTCCAGTTCACAAAGAGAGATTCCTCAACCTGTTACAGTCACCGTAACATTCACGTCAGAGCTAACCAGGTCGGTAGCAGGTTTTCTTCAGTAAACTCTGAGTGTCCGCTGTCTCCACTCACCTTAGAAGCAATCACGCTGTTTTATTTCCTGATATGGACAGATTTTTGTTGTAATTTTGTGCATAAAAAAATATATCATTCACTAGGTCAGTTAGACACATTAGGTTTTATAAACAAACACTGCATTCAGTCAAGCTGATAAACTTTGTTGAACTGGCCTTAAGTTAAGCACTCAAACCATTTTCCTGTAAAATTTCAACTTTTGAGAAATGGTCTGTGCCCTTTCATAAGAATTAAATCTTAATTTCACTCTTAGTTGTTTTCTAAATAGCCACTTTAAAACATATCCTTCCCAATTTGGTAATATCCGACAGAATAACAATCTGCTGCTGTTTAAATGATGCAACTACTGTGACAACTATAGGCTTTTGCACCTAGGATTTATTAAAAATAACTGTATTGAAGATATCATCTTTAGTGTTCTGGACTGCCATTTTTTTGTTTTTTTGTTTTTTTGTTAAGGATTTTCTGAAAATTTGTTCCATAAATGCATAAAATTACAGTAACAATGGAAACTAAATAGGAGGGGCTTTAACACCTTATTTTTTTAGATATGCTATCTGCCAACAGAGTGAGCATCGCTGCATCTGGATTTGTTGCATCTGACGTTTCTGGTCGGAGTTGTCATCTTCTCGTTAAATGATGCGTGAAAGTGAATATCCATCTTCTGTGATCAAAAGCGTTATGTGATGACAGTACGATACATGCATCATAAACAACCTGGCTTGCTTATGGGAGTGAAAATAACACACTGGGCTCACTGCCTCAAACATAGGAACACACACTGTCAAGCCTTCTTTAATATGAAAATCTCGACAATACATTTTCAAAACCCGTGTTTACTCTGATTTTTTTTGTTTTCGTTTAGACCATCAATTCTTTTCAAATAACATCAATATTTTTTCTTTAAATATTAATATTATTACTGTATATTATTTTCAGTACCAGTATAAATTGCTGTTTAAGCAAAGGGGGTATTAACAGATGTAACAAGCTTATTTGTCAAAACAAAAGTGATAATGTCAGTGCAAGTTGGAGGAGGGGTTGTCATTTAAGTTCGCAGCAAGAAATCACTCAAGCCTCCAGGTGACCAACTCAGCTGGGGGGGTTGTGAAAAAAAAATCCTTACATTAAGGCTCTCTCAGCACTTGTGTGAATTTCTTAAATAAAAAAAAAGTCTAACTTGTGGAGAGTGAAAGAACACTGCAGGAGGGTAAGCTGTACAGACAAATGCCAAGAAAAAAAGAAGTGAGAGATGCATGGTGCTGCCAAAAAGAAGTGAGAGCGAAACAGTAAAATGTCTCCTCCTGCTTCCTGTGATTACAGTGCTATTATTTAAATGTCAGTGTCTGTCTGCCTGAGAGTGGGCCTTGTAAAGTCTAAATTGATGTGAGCTTTCGACAATGTGGTAAAGTGTTTTTTATTTCTATTAATTTAAATAGGACAAAACATTTGTGTGTGTGTGTGTGTGTGTGTGTGTGTGTGTGTGTGTGTGTGTGTGTGTGTGTGTGTGTGTGTGT
>NW_015150740.1:254247-267801 GCF_000732505.1 Cyprinodon variegatus
CAATCCATTGACTTCTTTCTGCAAGGCAACAGTGCTGCACCCCTAGGTCACAATTTGATTTCTAATTTCACATACTTAGTAGTTTATGGCTGTATGCATTATGCATTTGAAGAGTTTGCGAATAAAAAAAAAATGAATATGTTTTTTTTCTAAAACGTCTCAATTTCTCATCAAGAGAACAATGTGTGAGTCTAATTTTAAAGCAAAAAATAAATAAATAAATCAAACAACATAAAATTGTCATGATCTCAGCACTGATGCCTGGTCTGCTTTCTCATTTCACACATCTGCTTAACTCTGCCCAGTTGCCATTACCTGCTTATCTGATCCACCTGCTTTAATCTCTATTTAATCAGCCTTCAGACCAGTCATCAGTGCCAGATTATTTTCATGCTATTGGTGAGTTCTTGTATTTTGATTACCGGATCCTGACCTGTTCTGCTTCTTGACATCAAAGCCCGCCTCTTACCTTCTGATCTGTTTGCCTAACCTGTCTTCTGACTCCTGCTCAGCACCTCACTGGATCTCTCCCCTCCTGGCTCTGACTACCGAGCGTGTCATGGACACCGGCTTTGGCTTCGCCCTCTGGATTATCCTGCCTACATTCGTCTGCTCAGGTACGATCTCCTGCTTGTCCTCTGACCACCGATACAATAGAGTCTGGGAATGTCTGTGCGGCGACCTTCATGCCGCATTGGCAGCTGGCCGGCTGGAACCATCGGCACCGTCTGGGCACAGACTGAACTATAAGACCAGGTTAGTGACTCATCGATCATTATCATCCACTCCCAGAAAGACATGGTCACTAACCTGGTGTCCATTTCACAATGCAGGTTTACCAAAAACAGTAACAGTAAGTAGTTTTCTAAACCTGAAAACAGGGAAACTTTGACTTTTTCATTTCACAAAGAGAGTATCCTCAACCTGTGTTTCAGTCACCGTAGTAACATTCTCCCTGGAGCTAACCTGGTCAGTAGCAGGTTTTCTTCAGTAAATTCGGCGTGTGCTCTGTCACTGCTCTCCTTACAGCCAATCACACGGTTTTATTTCCTGATTTAGTTCAATTTTTGTTGCAGTGTAGTGCATAAAAAAAAATTATATCATTCACTAGGTCCGTTACACAGACCAGGTTTTAAAAATTTACTCTGTATGTTCGTTTGATGAGGATCTTATTAAAGAATGATCCACACTTTTTCACAGAGAATTAAATATTTATAGAAAGAGGATTCTACAACTCAATTGAAAGAGCATGATATTACTTGTTTTTTGTTTGTTTAATATGAGTTAGATGCGGATCATCTTATCTTAATTTAGTTATATTTACAGTACATGAACTACAGAATTTATTTTCAGATTACACATAAATAGATGTATTAATTCTGAGGAGGAAAAGAATCAAGAAATAATCCCTTAATATTACCACGGTCACAACAGGCTATAACAAGTCATTTTGATATGTACTAGTTATACTGAATATGTATTCCTGACAACTGAATAAAACATTTTTCTTTGACTAAATTACCATTTTAAACAAAATGACATTCTGCACATCTAGAATAAACCTTCTGGATGTCTATGAATTAATTTCAGATCTTCATATTTCCAATATTACTGGTCACCATTTGTATTATTTTAGCTTTGGAAAAAATGTACTTCAAATATAATAAAAACATATTCAATCAAGCTGATAAATGTCAGAACAGCCACTTAAAATGTGTAAACATTTCTATATACTGTATATGAAACTTTTTTCTTACTAGTATAATTTTGTTTGTTTTTTACTTTATAAAATTCATTTGCTTCTAAAAAAAATGTAATTTAGAAAATATATTTTTACAGCTGAGTCTAGGGGTTTGATTTTTATCAGCACTACGACAGAGGTAAGCAGAGGAGTGAGGTGAGCTACCTGAGCCGTCAGCTGTGTAAGTTCCATGTGGATGGTCTATCTATCTGTCTCCAATCCAGTAAGATTTTGATTTTGATTTGATTTTGATACAGGACCAGTGGTCCAAACCACTGATCCAGACACCTGGCCGCACTGACCGCTCCTTACGTGGCAAGTAGTGCTGTTAAGTGTGATTTTCAGGTATTTAATTACAAGTTGAGCAGCAGCATGAGGATAATGGCAAATGATGAATGATATCAAAAAACATAACGTAACATAAATTTTTATTAGGTCTAACACACAGATGCAACAACCAGCTTCTTGAAATTTGTCTTATTTATGTATTATATATTACATTCTGTCAGGGTTTCGTTGTGGTTTGAGGACCCAAAAAGCAGAGGCAGAGAGGCTGAAGAGATTTCTTGCACTGTAATGGGGCAAAAGGTAAACAAAGGCAGGAATGCAAAAATCCAACTAATAATCAAAAGCAAACCAGGAGACATCTGGGGAAACCAAACACGAGGAGCCAGGGAGATACAAGGTAGGTGGACAACAGCATGGGAGGAAAGCAAAGACAAGGAACCAACAAAGAGTGAGAGCAGAGGGAGGGCATATATAGCTGACAGAGACAAAGGGAGGGCTAACGAGCTGACACGGAGCAGGTGTGAGAAAAGACAACGAGGGAGCCAAGGGGAAAGGAACACACACACACACACATGAGAACTAACGTAAATCTAGAAATTACAACAAAAAAGGAATTAAACCAATAAAACTAGGAAACATAGAGCAAAGTAAAGCACAATAGAAACAAGAACATAACATGTTCCTGTCAGTAAAACCCTTTAGGCCTACTATTTGCTTAGTGGTTAAGCAGTGCGCCTGTTCCATGAGAAGGTTGCAAGTACCCGGTTAGATCCCCACAGCCTACAATCTGGGTTTCAGAGCAAGACCCTCAACCCTGCACTGCTCCCCAGGTGCCACACAATGGCATGCCACTGCATCCCCAAGGGGATGAATAAAAGGAAGAGATTTTCCCCTTTGTGGGACAATAAAGGAATTTACATTTACATTTATTACATTGCAGTGTCCATAGAATCTGTAAAACTCCCTGCTTAATTATAATAAAGCAATCTATATGCATAAAACAAGCGGAACAGTATGGCGATAGCCCTACTGCTCCACTTGTGAAAGCAAAATCTGTTGGGCTCTTTTTGACATCAACAATTATTCTTATTGCCACATCGACTGAAAGGACACTGTAAAAAAAAAAAAGACATTTATTTATTAATTATTACACTGTAGCTTTAACTTACAGTTTTAAACAACTTGCACATAGAGGGATCATCAAGTTCAAAATGTAGGCACACTGTCTTTACACTGTTGTCTTTGATTAACCCAACTAACCCTACATTTGTCATGGTACCTCTATCAAACTACTGCTATGAATATATGCAGCATATTGAAAAATCCAGTTGTAACTAGACAGAGATGGTGATCCCATTGTTATGCTACAGTGTAAAACACTTGCAAGGCAGTATCTTACCACTCAAAGGAACACTGCCAAAGTGATCCAAAATCACATTTATACATAACTCTACTTGCAATTTGTCATGTATTTATGTATATAGTTTGCATCTAGTATAAATAATCTTAATAAGTGACAAAATGATAAACATATTAAATCAGATGTTAAAAAGTCATAGAACAAGTTATCAAATACATTTTTTCAGGTTTAAGGATTCCCCTTAAAAATGTGTGTTTTTCTGTTTCCTCTGCTGTGAAAGTACATCAATACATCAATAGATCAACTCTATCAGCAATTGCTCAATGTCCCTGTATTGGAAAAGGGACTTCAGTTACTTTTACTTAGACTACATTTTAGATAAGCCCCTTCCTTACATTTGAATCAGTAACTTTTCACATTGTAACATTTATTTGCATTTTTGACTTGAATTTTATAATAGTTTGCCTGTGAGCATTACAGAATGCATTTGTCCTGTTCCTGCCTCTGCAATGCACCTTGAGCTCACAGATTTTAGAATCAAAACTTATGATTAATTTGATGGCATTAAAATGAAACTAATACAAAATTTAAACTACACAAAACAGAATTTAAGCTATATGTAGCTTTACTTAGGCATGTGTAGGTCCCACATTTTGGTTAGAATGAAAAAGTCCTTTAGGCAAATAACCAAATTACTTCTCGCTGTTAATTTCATTCCAGTCGTATAGTCCCACGGCCCCCGCTGCTTCAAGCTATAAAATGCAATGTAGGGCAGATAATAACCCTATTTGATTAGCAACTTTATAATCAGAGTTGCACTTCTAAAGTTGGTATGCTAGCATTGAATAGAAATATATTACTTAAAATACTGAGAGCTTTTAATAACAGCATGTCTTACAGTGATTTCAATTGTCAAACGATATGACACACAGTCATTTATCTTCCATCCTGAACTGAGTTGGCAGTCACCCCAAAATCTCCCCATGCTCAATTTGATCTCCAGGATAAACAAACTCACAACAATTAAAAGAGATATGAGAGTTGACAAAATAATTAACAGGGGGCCAGTGTGACTCTGGGGTGCAGAATTGTGTGCAATCAACAAAAGACGAACAAACAAACAATCATCTGGGTGCTTGAGCAGCATATTAATTGAGAGCTCAGCAGAAAACCTTAGAGAAAATAATTTTTTTAACACACACACATACATTGTGTCACACTATCCTTGTGGGGACTTTTCATTGAATTCCATTTGATATTGCATTCACATCTATGAACCCTAACCAACCAATACCTAACCATAAAACTAACTTAAACTCAATTCACACCTTAGTCTAATCTTACCCTCACCCTAAAATGAGAACTTCTCATTAACTGGGACCAGTCGTTGGCCCCCAAGGGGACCTCTAAGTCCCCACAAGGAAGCATATTTAGAGGGAATTTGCCCACACAATGTATCAAATACATTGCGAAACACGCACACACACACACCCACACAGACAAACCCCCACATATATTTGTATATTAACCAGTGCTTCCCAGGGCAGTCACTTAGAGACTTATCTATGATGAGAAAACTGAGAAATAGTCACTCCTCTGTTGAAACAGCTGATCCCAGTGCTCTTTAATTACTCTCCTGCAGAGTATATCTCTGACAAGGTCTCTCTTGGTTTCAAATTTCAGCCTATTTCTGTAGAACCCCCAGGTGTACGTTGCACAAATCAGTTTTTATCTGTATCTTTCTAGACATACCGACTTAAATTATAACTAATAGCGTTAGTGTTTTTTATTTGTTGTTTAGAGAGCAAATATGTGCAGATGGCCCTTATTCTTACAATTTGTTTTCCGTTTTACTGTATTTATTAAATATACATTTTATTCAAACACAAAAGAATAGATTTCAATAGCTTGGTGTGCTATTAAATTTATCAAAAAGTACACAAAGACACAGCGTCAGTGCAAAGTAAAACTGGAGCTCAGTATTTATCTGTGACACAGAGGTGAGAGAAAAGGGGGGCAGCTTTTAGCAGCTGTTTGTGTAAGTGCCATCCTGTCCATGTATTTGAGTAAAAGCTCTTAAGAGAAACTGAGGATGCAAGTAGCTACTGACTATTATTGGGAACACATGGTAGTAGTTAACATGATGAGGTCACAAAAAAGCTTTTGGACTGATTTAAAATGGATAGAAAATTTTTCTATCTTGAAACAGTTTTTATTTATCATATTTTGAGATTTGCTTGATTTATTGGATCTTTAAATCTAGAAAATTTATGTAAATACAAAGCTATATTCTAGAATAATTATTGAGGCAAATTTTGGCATTTCATGTGATATGTGATGCCTCTAGGTTTTGAGAGCACAAAGTTTTAAGAATCTTGTGAAATGTATTAAGAGGTTTATATATTTTCTTAATCTTATGTAATTTTCCATGATTGTGTTGAGTGTTTGTAAAGACTTTATGGGTGAAAAAAATGCACTTGGCAAAGAAATGGTGCTGCCCAACTGAACCCTGTTGTTTCAAGTATTGAGTTTTTTGTTTGTTTTTTTGCCAAAATGGCACTAATGTCTTGGCTAAATGTAAAAGCAAAAAACCTGGGTTGTCTGGTTACAAAAAGAGAGATACTTCAAAATAAAACAAAGGGTTATTATGGTTTGTAAGTTTTTCAAGCTTTTCTGAAAATCATCTTTACTCTTTGCTTTTGTCATCAAAGACTTCTGTGTTTTCACAGAGCTTTCTACCAAGCCATTGGCTTGTGGGTAAATTAGGCTCAATGCAGGATGTTTGAATCCCCATTCTTTGGCAAATAAAATGAATTTATTGCTAGAAAACTGTGGTCAGTTGTCTGAAAACAGTTCACATAGTACACCATGTCTTGCAAAGACTGTTTTGAGGAAATATGATGACTGCTTTGCTCGATGTAACGCTCCAACTTCAGGGTACTTGAAAAAGTAGTCAGTGACAACTATATAACTTTGGTCATCCAACCCAAACAGGTTAGCCCCAGTCTTGTAGTATAGCCTGTGGGGAACGTGATGAGTCAGCAGCGGCTCAGCTTATTGATTTGGTCTGTATGTGAGATAAAGTTCACACAAGGTCATTGTACATAGTGATGTCCTGGTTGATTCTTGGCCAGTTCATTACCTCTCGCCCTGCGTTGGCACTTGACTTCTCCTACATGTCACCTTTGTGTATCTTTTGAAGCATCTGCCTATGTACAAAAGGTATTACAAGTTTACTGCCCTTAAACATCATGTCATCCATCACCACAAGTTTAGCTCTGTGATCCCAGTAGTCCAGCACCTGCACTTGGCAGTTTCTTCTGTTTTCATGCCATCCCGGTTGTATTGTTTCCTTGAGAACTTTCATTGTCTCATCTGCTATAGTCTCTCTCTCTTTATTTGCTCCACTCTGTCAGTAGTTACTGGTAGAGATGTAACAATAATGTCAACATGGGCCTGTATTTCTGCACACGCTGTCTGCACTTTCCTCCTTATTTACTGCTCTAGGTAAAGTGTCAGCATTGAACGTGTACTTGCCTTGTGGTTTGTTTAGTTTTTTCATAGAAAGCAAGATGGCGCCTGTGGTGGCAAGCCGTCAGCCTCATCTCCCTCGTCTGCTCAGCATAGTGTTTGCGGTTACCCTACTGCTATGTGTATTTTGCAAAGATGTCTCCACTTTGATGGTTTATAATTGCCAGGCTCTTTTTAACATTAAGGCTCCCAGTGAGTTGACGTTATTGTCAAAGCCCAGACTGGTTTGCTGAAGTACCTGGGCACCTCCTGCTTTTTCCCTGCGCTCTTCCTCAGAAAAAGCACTTCAGAAGACGCGGAAAACTAGGTGGCATGATTGTGAAATTCAAAGCTTACCTGGCGAATTCTGTTGGAGGCTCTGACGCTCATCCAATCCATGATGGATGCTATTTCCCCGAGGTGCAGAACGCAGTGCATATGAGGGCCTGTTGGATCCGTCCTGTCCTCCCTGAGCTACTGACCACTCCAATTGCCGGCTTCTCGATGCTGACCAACCTTTGCCCGGTTCCGCTGAAGTTTCCTGCAACTCTCTTCGAGCTGGCAGTGGAGGTTTCACGCTGGTGCTGTCAGCTCCGGGCCCGCAGATGTGGCATTACACCTGATGTCCTTAGGGTGCTGAAACCCAATGTGTCACCGGCCACTGAGGAGCTCGATCTTTGCATGGCTTTACTAAATACCAGGTCACTGGTAAACAAACATTTTTATTGAATGACTTCATAACCTGAACTCCTTCCTCTTGTCTGTTCTTTCCTCAGCTCCTCTCGGAGCACCGGCAGAGGTGGCTGTCAGGCCTTGGTGTTGAAATCCAGCTTTCAGTGCCATCTTATTCCATCCGCTACCTACTCCAGCTTTGAACTACAAACTTTTCAGCTACAACTCTCCTCTTTTTCTGCTATGTTTGCGGTTGTTTATCGCCCTCCAAAATTTAATTATGGCTTTATCCGTGACTTTACAGATTTTCTGTCATGTGCCACAGTGAAATACGCTGAGAGTAAGTGGAAAAAAGATAAGCTCCATGTCTCTAAAAAAGTCCTTCATGAAAGCCTCTCCATCTACCAGAGTGCTGTTAAAACAGCGAAAATTTAATATTTTTCCTGTCTTGCCTCTTGTAATAGTCACAAGCCCCAAGTCCTTTTTAAAATTGTTAACTCTTGTGAATCCTTATGATAACTCTCCAGTTGTACTGTCGCTCACCCTTTGTGAGAGTTTTCTAAAAGTTTTTATTTATAAAGTATCTGCTCTTAGGCCAACTGCTTTCTCTTCTGTAGACTCCAGCCCTGACCTCACCATTCCTCCTCTTAACGCTGTTTTTGATCACATTGAACCTGTGTGTCTCCCCTCACTGGCTAGTATAGTTCAGCATCTCCGACCTGTCCCTCAGACAGCATCCCCTCTTGTCTTTTTAAAGAGGTATTCACTAGAGTGGGCTCTGTCATACTTTTATATGGTAATTCTTATCTCAGCACTGGATGTGTTCCAGCTGCCTTCAGACATGCTTGTACAACCTCTGATCAAAAAGAAAAATCTGGACCCTCCGTGCTCTGAAACTTCAGGCCTATCTCTAAGCCGCCATTTTTATCTAAAATTTTATAGATAGTGTTTTCATCCAGATCCAATCATTTATAGTGCCTAATGATATATGAGACATTTCAATCTGGCTTCAGACCTTCCCATAGCACTGAGACAGCACTGCTGAGAGTTTTTAATGATCTAATGGTGACTTTTGACTCAGGAAGTCCTGCTATGCTAGTGCTCCTTGATCTAACAGCTGCCTTTGACACTGTGGACCATGGGATCCTCTTAGCGTGACTTGAGCAGTGGTTGGGCATTACAGGATCTGCTCTCTCATGGTTCCAGTCCTACTTGACTGATCGGAGCTTTTCTGTGCAGCTAGGTGAATTCACCTCATCTTCAGCCCCTCTCACTTAAGGGGTCCCCCAAGGCTCCATTCTCGGACCAATTCTTTTTCTTTTGTATATGTTACCACTAGGGTCAATTTTCAAGAACCATCATCTTTCTTTTCATTGTTATGCTGACGATGTCCATATCTATTTTCCTTTAACATCAAGATCCAACAACCCCGCACAGTCATTGTTTGACTGCCTCAACGATGCTAAATCTTGAATGACCTCAAACTTTCTGAACCTGAATGAAAGTAAGACTGAAATCATTATGTTAGGTTGTTGTCCAGCAGACTTTCCTGTTGGCTTTTTGGGCCCCCGTACACCTAACATTCGGTCATCAGTAAAAAAAAATCTTGGTGCAATAATTGATGACAAGTTGAAATTATTATTATTATTTACATTTTTATTTATATTTTAACTTATTTTATTCCATTTTATTTTCATTCTATTTTATTGCATTTTGTTTGTGTAATTTAGCTTTTAAGTTTTTACCTTATTTCCTGCAACTGTGATATCTGTACAGCACTTTGGTCAACCCCGGTTGTTTTAAATGTGCTTTATGATTAAAGTTTGAGTTGAGTTGAGTATGTCATATGGAAGGCCGTACGTGGGGACCATAAAATACTTTGGTCAAGAGTCAGAACGTCAAGGTGGGTTTGGCAGCATGTTCCCCAGAAATGTTTTTAATTCCATTATTTAAATCTGCCCATTTTCCGAGTCAGGAGCAAAAACATCATTGTGACTTTTGGAGAGGCTTGGCTGTGAATTTTTACTCTTCTGCCTCCCCTGCCAGACATTTCTGACATTATAAACTTGATTTTAAGTCATCTTTCTTTTGAAGCTTCTGTTTGCAACTGGTTAGAAATATGTCACAAAAGATATTCCAGTATGATTGAAATTAGTTGCTTTATGTAGAATACATTTAAACAGACACCTAGATAGACTATTATATTTATGATGGTGCCTAGTGTAACATATTTCTATTATAATCTTACACGATACTTCAACTAACATGTATTAAACATCCAACTTTTAAAGCATTTAAAGCGCAGCATGTTCTTTTTCTAGAACTGGCTCTCCCTCCTTCTCTCTCCTCACTGCTCCTCTTGCTGCTTGGCCCAAATAGGAGCTTGGACTGACTTTGCCTTTTCCTCCCCATCCTGTATTCCCTTCAGTAAGGAATATCAATACAGTCAAAAAACTAAACTGATAGAAATGAAAACAATACGCATTTTATCATCATCATCATCATCATCATCATCATCATCATCATCATCATCATCATCATCATCATCATCATCATGTGTTAATGTGCTTTATTTGTCATTTCAACAACTTAACATGAAAAGACACTAAATTAGTTTCCCTAGTTTCAGAGCAGCCCAATGGTATTCATTAAAATATTAAAACCAGCAATAATAATTATAAATATTAAACAAACTAGATAAATATGCCAATTTAATGTATGTAAGTAAGTCTGTGAGACAAATATAGGAGTCTACAACATTACAGCAGCTATAGATGAGCATCTTGAGGCCTTTTGAAGGATCATCATGACTCTTGAATTAATGGCAAGTTACCACACAAAATTATTATTATTATGAAAATAAACCAGATCTTCTATTATGTTTCTACGTATGACTTCCTGTCCTGTGCGACATGCTCCGTGCTGTCTTTATGCATTGAGTTCCGGCATCCTGCAGAAATATAAAACAGGTTTAACATCCAACACCGATAAACCCACACTGAATAAAGGTTTCCTTTTCAGCTGAAGACATTGCTAACATATTAATTGCATAATGAATGTTGATTCAGTCGGTGGAAATTGACTAACAACAGGTACCGACGGAGTTAAATGAACTTTGGTTCGATGTGGTCTTTAGCTCTGAGTAGCTCACTGGCCTGAAATCTTTACTCGTGGAAATGCAGTTTTTTCTCACTTTAATCAATAACTGATATTGCTCTTCAACTGTATTAGTAGCTCGATGTGCTCCTCTTCCAGGGACTGATGGACTCACTTGGCGTTAGCATGTGTGTGGCTGTTACCATAGCGACAGTGCTATAGATGATAACTTAAGATGATTAAACAGTCCCGTTAATTTTGTCTCTTTAACTATAAAACACCTCGTAGTTTAGTGGGAGACCTAGATCATCGTCACCCCACAGTCTGTTTAACTGTATTTATTTTAGTTAATATAGCAATTTACGCAATAAATAAATGATCAGAATACCAGTACACAACCTCAGTGTCTTCAATAGTAGTTACAGCCCTGGTCATGTGCACATCACACCTTTGCAACCTGATTAACATATGCTGTATCCGTACAGGATAGTCATTCAGGGGTTTGGACATGATTGACCCCAACGACTAATTGTCAGTGTCTAGTTAGAAGGCACAACCATAGACATATTGATGGATACATACTAGCCAATATTTCTTTCTCAATTTGAGTTTACCTGGGTTGCGAGCTTGTCAGCCCTCTGGACGCATTAACAACAGGTAACCAATGCTCATCATGTTGCTGCTGCGGTTTTTTGGGGTCTGGCTTTACTTCCTCTTCACTGACATCTCCCATGAACGTAAGTTTTTTTTACTCTAAATGATCTCCTCCCCAAGTTGTATGTGTGTGGTGTTGTAATAGAACAGGTAAGGGGAAGCATTGGAGATTGGGAACAAATAACTGGGGAATGGGGTTCTCCCAGGGAGCTAGGTCCCAAACTGACCCCAATAGACACCATGTTTTCCAACCTCCACCAGAGGAGCAAGGCACCAGGCACCTGGGGTAAACAACCCAGACGGCCCCCAGCCCCACCCAAAACTTCCCAACCCTCAATTCCAAACCCCACCTTCAATACACAAAACTAATTCTTAGAGAGACAGTTTTCATTTGGGCTATGACCAGAGAGCTTACCCAGTCAGTCAGCTCCTCAGTCATTTCAATAACCTCCAATTCCTCCATGCATGCCGATTAGTTTAAATTTTTCCTGAGAGAAAATGGGACCTTCCTGCAGGAATACACAGCAGGAGACACATTTTCATCTACATGTAACCTGTGCTTTCCTAGTAGACAGCCAAGCCCTTCTAAACAGTCTTTATACATCTGCATAAGTCAGTTGTGATCATTTACTCTATCTGGTGATGCCGAACAAACACTTCTTTAACTAGATTGAAAATGTACATAAGTATTGAGTCCAAGTATTGGTTTTACTTTCCTATCCATGAACAGTAATTGTGCTTTTATCTGCTGACCTCTGTGATTGAAGGTTGCAATACAGCAGCCTTTAATAGGAATGTTTTCCTCAGTGTATCCAGTCACCTTAACTTGACAGGCATGATATTTTTTACTCTCAATGTCTTATGGTCATCCATAGATATCAGGTTAACATGAGCACCTGTATCTAGCTTGACTGGTATTATGTTCCTGTTACCTTTGATTGGTCCAATCCATTTCTCTTTGCTGGTGCATGGTTTTCAACATCTACCATGAACTTATAATTTCCCTCTGCAACGGCAGAAACTTTTTTTAGACTATTCAATGCAGCATTTAGCATAGTGATTGCTTTTCCACAACTGTTGCAGGATTTCCAAATGCAGGACATGACTTTGGCTGCCACCACATTTAAAGCACTTGAACACCCCTCACTTCTCTTTCAGGTATTTTGTGGGGGGTTTTTTCTTTTTTCCTTTTTCCCTTTGTGTACTTAATGTACTACTGTTTCACCTCGTTGTGCTTGAGTGGTTTCAGCTTCTCTACACATTGTGACACATCTATATAATGTAGGTCCAGTTTCCCTGAGCAGCCTTTCTCTGCACTGCACTGCACTCTTAATTTTCCAAATTCACGTTTTGCTTACATTGTGCTGCTCTGCTAAGTACTGATCAAAAGGGACCCTCTTCTGAAGGTTATTTTGTTTCAAAACTATTTGTGCCTTGTTAGTGTGAGTTTGAAGTTGCAGAGAGTTACATTCTAAGTTTTTTATTAGTAGAATAAATTAAAAAAAAATCACAATTACACATTTTTTTAACACCTGTTAAAATTTTAAGTGCACGTACACAAATTCTGTTCTACAAGTTGCACATCAAACACATCTTACATTTTCTGTGTTGCTTCATATGGTTCAGAACAATTGTTGCAAAGCTATTTGTGCATTGTAAGTTTGGTAGTTTTTAACTGTATTTTTTTCCCGTCACAATTACAAAAAAAGTTACACCTTTTCAAATTCTTGAGTACAAGTACACAAATTGTGTTCTGTGAATTGCACATCAAAAATGTTTTCTATTTAGTTTTGCTATATTGTGTTGAAATCTTGCGTTTAAATCTTCAAAAAAAAAGTATATATTTTTTCCTTAACCAAAATACAAATCAATGAATGCAACTGCACAAATCTGCTGCTGAGTCCCAAATTCCACTTTACAGGTTTTCTCATATTAAATGGGAGTTTTTCCTCTACACTGATCCTATGAGCATGCTTAGTGTGAGGGATTGCCTTTGAGTCAATGAGTCGATGCAATCAACTGGTTTTCCTTAGACAGAAAACTTGACTGTATGATCTAATGAACTGCAAAGTGCCTTGAGATGACAGGTGTTGTGAATATAAATAAACTGAATTCAATTAAATTTTATTGAATCTTTAACAATGCTTATTTAGGCAGTATGGGCCGGATTTATCAAGATCCAATTTTGCGTGCAGTAATTTGCGCTCGCAAACTGGAATTTTGCGCTAGGGGC
>NW_015150740.1:268951-271154 GCF_000732505.1 Cyprinodon variegatus
TGCACAGTGAAATAGCTCACGTTTTTATACACGCAAACCTTTGATAGATCCGGCCCTATGTGTCAAACTGCAATCTATATTTTAGAGAAGGCCTTTGGTTTTCCTAACAGATTGCTAACATGTTAAATCTATTACCTACCTTATGCCATTTTTCCCTAAAAGTAAAAGTAAAGTATCTGGTCATCCAAGTGGTACAGTATAAAATAAACAGTTATTCACCTGTCCTGACCTCTGTCTTTTATTGCTGTGTAGTCCACTTCAGATGGTGACCAGCCTGGTGATAATACTTACAGTGGAAACTTTTCAGTACATGTACGCTGAATAGTTTGAGGCAAAACAGCCTCATATAGAACATTTTTGCATTGTGTATTATGCCTTCTATCTTGATGTGTTTAGACTTTTCCACCAACCCTCTACTGGCTGTTGTAGGATATTTAAAAAATGTACTTACAATTTCAAACTGAATGTACATTTGTACATGGAATAGTGCACAATTGTACATTACCTCACTTATACACTCAATTACATGCACACACATACACACATAGTGAGAGGATAGAAACACAGCCTGTAGGACAAGAATGAAAGTGCAGATAATAAAAATTCTAGACTGATTATGATTATTAGAGATTACCATCCTTACAATAAAAACACTGATCCCTTAGGCAGAGAGTGCTACGCTTCGCTTAATGATCAAGAACACAGATTAACATTAAAGTGCCCACTACCTCCTTACTCTTTAATTTCAAAGTTTACAGTGAAGCCTGCAGAGGCATTTTATTCCCTTTTGGCTTTAATATCTTAGGCTTGCAGTCTTTGAACAATAGTGAGACATTAAATTAACTGCATTTCCAAATGATAACAATGCAGGGCATATATAGAATAAAATAGAATAGAAAATCCCTTTATTGTCCCACACTGGGGAATCTGTGGTATAACAGCCACAAAATACTGTGCTATACGGTGTTTTTATAAATATAAACATGGTGTAGCCATCTTAAGAATAAATAATCAATATACAGCTGTGGTATTTTTGAAGTGGTGGATATTTGAAAATAGCAGCAACACCAGAGATGTGCAAAAAGACAAAATTATACAACAGATGTACCGTGCATACGCTTTTGACTGCATCTTTAAATGGTCAAGGTCTTAAGCTGGCCTTATACCATTTATACCATGTCCCATGTCTGCTCTGTCATTCAGTAGAAACATTTGCCGTGCAGCAGTCCACAATTAATATGTGTGGGATATGTCCATATATTGCCTCCCATTTTGAAATTTACCGGATCAGCTTTACGCTCCCCCTGTCTGCATGCCTGCTTGGCTGAGCTTTTACAATTTTTTTTTTTTTTTTTGAGATTGACTCATTTTTGCTCTATCATCCATCACAAATAAATTCAACCCATATATCTGATGGATGACGGAGAGGAGCTGTCTCTCATGCTGCAGCACAAAAAAGACAGAAGGTATTATCGCACTGACTAGAAAGTATTCTATTATCCACAGAACAGAGGACTCATTGATGAAGGAGTTGTTATGAAGGGGGTGATGGTCTTCAGCCATGGTCCTAAGCACGCACTATGCCACATGTTTTAGGATTTTTCCCCCTCCCTCCATAAACCCATTTTAGACAAATGGATAATCAAGACGTCATTGCAGACATGAAGGGCTGGTTAGGAGATAATGCTGTCATTTCACTCAGGTGGGCTAGAGCAGAGGCATATCTAAAACATGCAAGAAAGTGGTCCTGAGGACCGGGGTTAAAGACCCCTGGTCTAAACTGTTTTTGTCCATGGCATGAGAAGTTTGCAGGGATGTCACTTTTACTTTTCCTGACCCTAAAGATTTTCTGGTCACAGATAGGGGTAAAGGTCAGAACTCCCTCTGCTGATCAAAATGTTTGTTGTGGTTTTGAATTGTCCAGGTAGTTTGCCTTAGGGAAACAAACGAGTGCTGATGAAGGTTCTCAGTCATCCAGGTCATAGTCATTCCGTAAAAATTCAAAAAATATCCACTGGACTTGGTTTTCAAGATTTGAAGACGTTTCGCCACCTCTCCAGGAAGCTTTCTCAATTCAAATGTCTGGATCCGCAGTGAGTTTGAGTCTTATATAGACAAGGCCTTGTATTGCTTGGAAACATGCAAATGGTAGAAGACCTTGTATTGCATGTTTCCAAGCAATACAAGGCCTTGTCCATATAAG
>NW_015150740.1:273230-274733 GCF_000732505.1 Cyprinodon variegatus
TCCCCCCTTTACCGACCGAACCCTAGAATCATAGACAGTTTCAGATATTACAGGCTAACGATGGAACTAAACGACCCATTCATCGGTTACCATTGCATGTTTCCAAGCAATACAAGGCCTTGTCCATATAAGACTCAAACTCACTGCGGATCCAGACATTTGAATTGAGAAAGCTTCCTGGAGAGGTGGCGAAACGTCTTCAAATCTTGAAAACCAAGTCCAGTGGATATTTTTTGAATTTTTACGGAAACAAACGAGTGATTAATGACTGAATAATAGCAGTGTAGAGGGTAACCGGCAGCCCCCGTGGATGGTTGTACCTCTTGAGTGGCCTCAAAAAGTACAGACTCTACTTGACCTTCTTTGAACAGTGTTTGTATAAAGACCATCTCAGGCCCTGAAAGAGGGATTTCAAAAGAACAAAAAGTGATGAACAGTTAACACTGTTTTGTCAAGGCAGTTAGATTAAGGATAATGGATGCTGGCACTGGAACCATTCTGGATTTGATTGATTGACTTTCTTGATCTCACAGTGGAGACATTTAATTATTACATTGGCTCAATAGTCAAAACGAAGAAGAAGGTGCCAAAAGGAGGAAGAGGTGCACGGCGGTATATACTGTATATGCAGAGCATCCACACACACACACATATATATAAAAACTCTTCCTCACCTATCGCGGGTGGTCTTCCCCCCCTTTTTTCCCCCAAGCTTGAGTCCTCTACCAGAGGTCTGGGAGTTTGAGGGTTATGCACAGTATCTTTGCTGTTCTTAGAACTGCACTCTTCTGGACCGAGATGTCTGATAAATTTCCAGGGATCTGCTGTAACCACTCCTCAAGTTTGGGGGTCACTGCCCCGAGTGCCCCAATAGCCTTAGTAGGCATTAGCATGTCTTGCCTAAGGATCCACATATTGTCATGTTGGGTTCTAGGCGTCTAACCCACATGCAGAAACCACTCTTGGAAACAGAGAAAAGTTAAATGATTTATTTACAATGTTTACAAGTTGATGGAGCTCAGGTTCTTGGTTCTTCTGACTGGTCACGGGAGGGAAGCCACTGAGGAGGACAGAGCAGTTAGAGTTGATCCAGGAAATTTGCAGTTTACAGATGATGGGAATGAATACCTGCTCAGAGAGGATTCTGATCAGCAGGGGGGGAACCTTGTGAGTCCAGAGGCTAGTCGGCAGGCAGAGGGCTGAGGGCAGAGGCAGAGACTGAGACGGAGTGCAGGCAGGCAGATTCCAGACAGAGATTTCTTTCTCCAGGATTTCAGGTTCCAGAAAAGTCAGGATCTGTGAGGCAGAGAGAAACAGGATCAAACAGGTTCACAAAATCAGGGTTTCAGATCAGGCAGGCTGGCTCAGGTTTTGCTATACCATTACTGGCAAACACTCTGGCAGGGAAGTGTCAGCCTCCTCTTCCTTAAATAGGTCTTCTGATGAGCAGACAGGAAACAGGTGTGTAGAGTTAAGCTCATGCCCTCAGGAAGAAGATCTCAG
>NW_015150740.1:274966-277125 GCF_000732505.1 Cyprinodon variegatus
CTTGGTCTTTCTGTTACCATGGGGGCACTCCAAGGCAGCGGCCAAGAACAGCTCTTGACAATTTCACGAAATATGCCACATAAAACAATACAAACCAGATATCAAACCTGCATCTATTGTCGCCAATGCCTGCTGCAGTTACAGTCACACAATGTTTTAAATACAGACATTTTTAACCATTGAAAAAGCTGCAGAGAGCTACGGACGGATGTAAACATAACAGCGGGAACATTTACCAGATCAAGCCGGAGGAAGAGATGCGCGAGACGGAGAAAGCGAGGCTGCAGAGCCGGGCTAACGGCAAAACTAAGGAGAAATCCCCACAGACCGCCACTTCCATCAATCCTGCTCTCCAACGTCAACTCATTGGAAAACAAAATGGATAATATCCGACTCAAACTCTCTTCAAAAAAGGAGATATGTTACTGCTGCGCCATCATTCTGACGGAGTCTTGGCTGCATCCAGCAATACTGGACAATGCTATTAGCCTGGAGGGGCTAACGCTGTACCGCGCCGATAGAAACAAAGCACTAAGCGGTTAAACTCGGGGTGGGGGGGCTCTGTGTTTACATCAACAACAGCTGGTTCAAGAATGCTAGAAAGGTCGCCATCTTCTGCTCTCCAGACATTGAGTCTCTGACTGTTAACTGCAGACTGTTCTATCTGCCCAGAGAGTTCAATGTGGTTAGCATCACTGCTGTTTACGTGCCCCCCCAGCACTAATATAAAAGAGGCCATAAAGAGTCTATACCAGGCTATCTCTTAGTTCCAATCTGTATACACTGAGGGTGTTTCCCTCATTGCTGGGGGTTCTAACCAGGTTAACGCGGAAACTATTCTCCCACATTTTCACCAACATGTGGACTTTGCAATTGCTGTTCAACCTGATGACACATGACTTTGTCCCCAGGTTCACCACCAATCACATTGTGAAGTTTGCAGGCAACACCACGGTTGTGGCTCAGCTCGGCTATAGAGGTGGTCAACAGCACCAAATTCCTGTGTGTGTACAAACCAGACAACCTCACTGATCAAAAGGGCAAAGAAGTGCTTTTACTTCTTGCGGAGGATGAGAAGAGCCCACCTGCCCCCACACATCCTCACCACCTTCTACAGAAGCACCATAGAGAGCGTTTTGACCACCTGTCTCACTTTGTAGTGTGCAGGCTGAGGACTGGAAGAAAGTGAGAAGAGTGATAAGAACAGCAGAGAGGATAATTTATGGATCTTATATGATACTGTAATTACAAGTAAAACAAAGACTTTTTATTCAGGTAGGGAACATAAGGATCAAAGTATATGTATGTTTGTGGGGGGTCAGATCAGAGACAGAGAAACGTAAAAGTACATACCATGAATATCGTTGTTGTTGTAACTTTTTTTTAACTGTGATGTCATCACTCACGTTTTCTCCATCTGGCTGAGTTGCAAGATTTGCCTTTTGCTACTTTAGCTAACTCTCCAAGCATGAATGTTTACTCCAATGTTAACTTCAGATCTTAGCTACCAACAGAAATGAATGGTGCTGCTCCCTGCTCACTTCAAATGAGTGAGCAGAAAAAGAGTTTGCATATTGTTGTTGCACATGACATCACATCTGCCGAACAGCCCGGGAACGTCTTACCCAAAGTTTAGGAAAAATAGGCTACAGGGTTATGGATGCATCAGCGCCTAACAAAGTGTCAGTTTGCTCATGAAATGATGATTTAGTCATTAACAGTAAAATAAAAATGCCATTGTAAAGATATCTTTGGTTGTGACACTGGCCTGGAAGGAAGCACCAGTTATGCTGCCATCAACAACTTAATGGGATAGATCAAGGTTCACCATTGTGGTGCCCCGGGCACCAAGGGGCCCTCAGGGGCCTGATCTTCTGAAAACAGCACAAATCACCAGTGGGCTAAAACGGACATTTTTTCTTTTGTTTTTTGTTTCTTACATTTATAGCGCATTTCATCATTCTAATCATACAGAGTATCTGAGCACTTATAGAGAATTTAAAATGACAATATCAAAGAAAATTAGGAGTTATTATGTGTATTATGTATGAAGTTACTTGAACGCTGTTCCTTCCTTCCTTCCTTCCTTCCTTCCTTCCTTCCTTCCTTCCTTCCTTCCTTCCTTCCTTCCTTCCTTCCTTCCTTCCGTCCATCCTTCC
>NW_015150740.1:277154-290010 GCF_000732505.1 Cyprinodon variegatus
CTTCCTTCCTTCCTTCCTTCCTTCCCTACCAATAAAACATAAAGGATATTCCTGGGTAGGTGCTTCCATGGTTTGATGTCAAAAATATACTGAAGTTTTTATTTTTTTTTTTTACTAGTGAATAAATGTCATCAAAATAAAGGTTCTGAAAACAACACATTTTAATGCAACTGCTTTAAAAATAAATACAATCCCAACTTCACTAGAGACACAAATAATTGTGAGGGGTGCTACAAAAGTAATCAATTTTCAAGTGATTGCAAATTTGAGATGGGAAGGATTGACAATAGGGAAACAGTGCAGTCCGAAGCAACAAAAATACATTAATATGAATATCTGATTATACAAGATACAAAAAGTAAAAGCTGGAAGTGTTTCATGCATGTTTTGTTCTTAGCTAAAGATTAAAAGAACAGCATTTAATTTCCCCAAATGTAGTCTTTTATCTCTGAACATGGTGCTCTCACAAATAAGATGAAACTATTCAATTTCACACATTTTAATGGATTGGTATTGACTTGCTCATGAGGAAAACTTATTTGAGGGAGCGGACCAAGTACAAAAAAGATGAGCATGCTGTGTAATTGAAAACAAGGGGATTAATTTAAATCACTTTATCAGGGGATGTTTTTCAAGCATATTGTTATAACCCAAAGTTATAAAGGAATTTCCGTTTGGATTGTGCATAAGGTAGCTCTTGTTTCCAACATTTTATTTAAATAGAGGTAATAAAATGTGTTCAATTCTAAATCTTTACTGTCTCTACATATTCTATGTTGATTCAAGGTTATTTCTGCGAAAGGCAATAATAGATCACATAAATTGAATAGCTTGATTTATAATACCTTTCAATTAACTTAAAATAACCATTATATATATATTTGGACATTATGAACCAGTGTGCATATTTCATCTTGACATGATAACCAGAGAAGAATGAAAAGTTTGGTGAATGCACAGCTGTAAGACCTCTGAACCCCCCTCCCCCCTTTTTTTTCAGCCAATGCCTCCAAAAACAGTCACAAGCAGGTCACATAGCAACCCACAGAGGTGTGACCAACCAGCCCCCTCTGTGTGAGGAGAGTAAAAACCACAGAACACATAGGGTTCTCTATTTTTCTCTCTCTTTCCCCATGAAGCAGCCTGGGGTCCACTTTGAAAGGGTCTCCACCAAAATGGCCCAAAAAGACCCAGATCTGCAGAATCATCAAAGATAAGTCATCATGGTGACCTTTCAGATCCAGACTGCTGCAAAACAGACCTTTTGCAACACATTTGTCTTGAGTTTCAGAACCTGAAGAGCCAGACAGGATAAGAAGGCCTCCTAAGGACCCCTGGTGTGAGCCTGAGACAAAGAAACCCCTGGTTGCTGCTAGCATGACTGCAAAGCTGCTGCTGGATGAGTACCAAGTAGCCCTTTCCAGCCTAGTGGCGGTTTACAATTTTGTCTCTAGTCTCTTTGAACAGCTCTTTGGTCTTGGCCATGTTAATAGTTGGATACTTACTGATTTTTATGGGATGGAAAGGTGTCGTTATGCAGCTAACGACCTCAAACAGGTGTATGCATACATACAAATAAATAGTTTTAAAAAATCATATATTGTGATTTCTGAAATCTTTTTTTTTTAGATTACGTCTGTCAGAGTTGACATGCACCTACGACGACCACTTCAAACCCTTCCATCATTTCTAACAGGAGAACTTGCAAAATAGCAGGGTGTCCAAATATCTATTTTCCTCACTGTCTATATATATAGACAGTGAGGAAAATATATATTGAGACACCCTGCTATGTTGCAGAAAAATCCTCTACTAAGTTATTAACTGTTTATGTTTTATAAACAGTGAATAACCTTTGTTTATCCTTTTCTTAGATGGTCATATAATCCAACTTTGTTACCTGTGAAAAAGATATGACTTAGTGGATGATTTTTCTTATCCATAAATTTAGCAAAAACTAGCATTTTAATTTATTTCGGAAAGTAGAAGACTTAAATTTGTGGTAAATGTAACTCAATTCAGAAACTTTTCATCCAGAGGTTTTTAAAAGTTTAATGCACAGAAAATGGCAAAGAACAACCTTTAAACATTTTGCAGGTGCCTGCTTCCTTGTTAATTGAAAATGATCCGTGCCTCAGATACACATACAATACAGCTGCTTCTCAATGAACCAGAATATTAATAAAATGTCTCTTTATGTATCTCAACACTGAAAAAGGGGAATTCGAAATTTGGAAATTTGTTATAGACAAAAAATGGAATAGTGCAATTTAGAATAACATTGTTTAGAGTAATTTCACCTTGCTATAAGAGGTTTTACATTTTACAGAAAATAGCTGAAACTTGAATTGTTCAGTTTGATATGACCATTTTACTTTTTGCCATTATCAGTTTTTGCAAGTTTCCTTCCAAGGAAACACTGCATATCTTACAACACAACAGGGACTGATCATAAGTGATTTTCATTCTATCCTAAACCAACCATTTGGCAGAAAAAATAAATGAAAATGCAAAAATTCCCCAACAAACAAAATACTTAAAGGACATCTTTTTACCTCTTTAGGAGAAACACATTGCTCACTGACTTTTACTTCAAGTGTCCCTTTTCAGCAGCAGCTATATCAATTTATTTTCAAAATGACTTAAGTAAGACTACCATTGAAAAAAGAGGAGTTCTGAATTATGCAAACTATGGTTAAGGAAAACTGAAATAGATATGCAATCCAAGTCAAACAGACAAATGCAATTAAATCATTAGGCTTTATTGTTCATTTTCACTTTAAACAAACCAAAGGGATGACGTAAACTAGCAAGTAAAACAAAATCCTTGCCTCCAGATTGAATTGCCATGAGATTTGAGCATTACATAAACACACAAGAATCCATCTTGTCCTGCTTCCACAAATCATATTGCAGTATTTAGGTTTAAAGCTGTGGAGAAAGTAAGAGATACCGAGCCCACAGCTTAACCAAAGTAAACATGGCAGACCAGACACACGTAGCTGCTGCTGTCGCATTTTTTCTTTTGATTTTTGGAAGAAGAAAAGCTATCAGAGCTTTTTGCAATTTAGGGATGGCAAATATGTTTGTGCCTCTTTTTTTTTTTCTTTTTTTTTTGTGTTGTTGATTGCCTAAAGTGCTGGGTGTGCACTAGACCCAAACAGCTTGGAAATGTCAGCTGAATGTCTTTTCTTTCCCAAAATGGATTTGATGGAAGCAGACCAGAATCAAATTTATAATGCATAGAAATAAACCGAGACTACTACACAATAACTTACCATGTTAGTAAAGCAAAGCAAACACAACAAACATTACTCTTCCCAAACCATAAAAACTAATGGCAGGTGCACAATCAATAAAGGAAACAAATACATCTGAAAGTGCTCACAATAGGTATGTTTTCTTCTATAAGGTGTGGAGGAAATTATCAAGTTTTTGTAACAAAAGTCAGGTGTATCAAATGTAATGTAATTTTTTGTCAAAACCTGGGCTGTGACTTAACTTTTGTTTTATGGCAAAATGTCCAAATCTGATGCTTGGCCATGCCCACATGCTTTAATGTAGAACAATTATTTTAATACCTTTTAATTACCAATACCTAAGGTCAATGTAGAGGGAGTTTGAAGTCTATGACTCAAAAGCTCTAGGAGTATGTGCAGAAACAACATCATTAATTGGGTGAAAATGGCACCTTTGATCGATAATTGGCTGACTTCCTGTGGGGTTTGGACCAGGGCTCCAAGAGACTTTTTTTATAGGTCCGGGTGGGTAACACATGTTCGACAAGTTTCATAACCATCAGTAAAGGCATGGCTTTTCGCTGGTTGTTTTAGTGTCTCTAGGGGGTGTTGTAGGGAAATCAGAGAAATGAATTCAAAGATCTATGTGGAAATAATTAAATAATAAATACATTAGATTAGACTTTGCTGTGCTGATGCCGTCAAAACCTTTGTTTGTAGATGTTGGAGCTTTACCTGTTTTTCAGTGTAGTCCTGTTTCTCTGACTGGGACTAACCGTATGTGTTCTCTTTCATCCTCTCACATGGGAGCTGGCTTGGAGCTCCTCATCCTGGCTGTGTGTTCCTGTGTGATGACATGTTGTGAATTGATGCTATATAAATAAACTGAATTGAATTAAAACTTTCTTCAAACTACCTGTGAATTTTATTTTAATAAGCATCATTGCATCTCCTGGCAAAAATCCTAAACTGATACAATTTAAATCTTATCCACAACATGCAAATGTATAAATCTCAATCATTTATTCCTGAACATTTTCCTATTATTAGATGAGCAAATAGTACAGCATGGTACCTTCAAATCAATTAAGAAACACAACAACATTTAAAGATAACTAATGAAACCCAAGTTCAACCAACTGAAGTCGTAGTTAAACACAACTCTCTGCAGCTTCTCTGTTGTTACCCACTCATTACTACATCCAGAAAGTGTCTTGCGCACCATCAAAATTTAATAAATTAGAAAAGATTGCCACAGGAGTAAATCATGATAATCTAATTAAAAACAGAATAACTGCAATTGGGTTAAAATTTAAAACGATTAAATGTGGTTTATTTAACTTAAGGTCTCTTTCTTCAAAAAGACTGCTAGTTAATGACTTGATTTGTGATAATCACATTTATGAGCTGTATAAGAGGCAGGTGTGAGTGGAACTAACTAGAAGGAAGCCAAGGGGAAAGGAAACAGCACAATTGTGCAACAGAAAGTAACTAAAAGCTGCTTGAATATGATGCAAAATAGATCAACAAAACAGAATAACTAATAACCAAGGACTAAAAGCTCAGACCCCCATTAGGGGCGAACCATAACACCTGGAGGTCTCTTCCTGTAAAAAGGGAATTTTTCCTCTCCACTGTCGCTACAAGCATGCTTAGTGTAAGTGATTGCCTTAGAGTCAATGAGTTGATGCAGTCAGCTGGTTTTCCTTAGATAGGAAACTTTGAATCAATTTGAATGTATGATGAAATGGTGAACTGCAAAGTGCATGAGATGACCTGTGTTGTGAATTGGTGCTATATAAATAAACTGAATTGAATAAAATTGAATTAATAAATTAAGTCAGTAAAACAAAAAGATCACTTCACTATTATGAGATCATAAGAATTTAGTTTGTTAAACATCCTACATGTAATTACTGACTATATCTTTTTTTTTCTTTTCTCAACTATTCTCATATTTATGTGAAATTAGATTTTTAAGTGATTTACTGTGATTTACAGTGGGTAAAATAAGTACATGCCACCGTTTTTCTCAGTTAATATATTTCTAGAGAGGTTATTGACATGACGTTTTCATCAGATGTCGTTAACAATCATGCAATCAACACATAAAAAGATAGCAAACCATCGATGTCCAGAAATTAGGTTATTTGTAATAAAGTGAAATGACAGAGGGAAAAAGTATTGAACACACTTGAAATGTATTTAATACTTTGTACAAAAGCCTTTGTTGTCAATGACAGCTTCAGACGTCTCCTGCATTGCATAAAATCTAAATCTAAATGAGTATTTTTTTCTTGAAATAAGTGCATTTGTTCATGTATTTAAGAGGTAAGTGAGACACTCTGTCAATGGAACAAGACAATTGAAATTTAAAATAAGAGGAAACAATTACATTTTCTTATTATAAGTGCATATTATCTAATTATCTTTCTTTAAGACTAAAAATACTCGTTGCATTGACAAATTATCATATTTACCTACTCAAATTAAGGGTACATACAGTTAATTATGATGTTTTGACTTATCTTTAGATTGTTTTTGCAGTATGTGTGGAGAAATTAGTCGCATGCATTGTTCAGTTGTGATTCTGTTCCATTATTCCACACAAACAGTCTTCAAGTTTTCAAGGTTTAGTGGGCCTCTTCTATGAACTATGATCTTTAGTTCTTTCCATAGATTTTCTATTGGAATCAAGTCAGGTGATTGTCTGGGCCATTCTAACAGCTTTATTTTCTTTCTCTGAAAACCAATTGAGAGTTTGCTTGGCTGTGTGTTTGGGGTCATTGCCTTGCTGAAATATCCACCCATGTTTCATCTTCCTCATCCTGGTAGATGGTAGCAGATTTTTATCAAGAATATCTCTATACATTTTTCCATTCATACTTCCTTCAAGTATTTGAAGTTTGCCAGCATATATGCTGATACAGTAAACAGCCCCACGCCATGATATTCCCACCTCCAAACTTCAGTGTTGGTATGTTTTTTGTGGTTGATGTGCAGTGCTATTTGACCCCCAAACATGTTGTTTATTATGGCATCCAAAAAGTTACATTTTTGTCTCATCTGACCAGACTATATTCTCCCAGTATTTTACAGGCTTGTCTAAATGTTGTGCAGCAAACTTTAAACAAGCTTCAACATGCTTTTTCTTCAGCAGAGTCTTCCGTGGTTAGTGTGCATTACTTATTTCTTTCTTTGAAACAACTGTACCAGCTCTCAACATGTGGTCTTTGGCTCTTGGACAATTCTTCTGATAATTATTTTCACTCCTCTGTCTGAAAACTTATGAGGAGCACCTGGTTCTAGTTGGTTTTTGGTGAAATGTACTTTCCACTTTCAGATTATGTCACCAGCAGTGCTCAGTGGAATATTCAGAAGTTTAGAAATCCCTCTGTAACCAATGTCATCATTATAATTTGCAACAATAAAGGTGTTGAAAAAGCCCTTTATTTTTACCCATCATGATATCTTTCTTGTGTGATACCAGAGACACCTTTTCATAGGCCATCATTTGGGACTGAAGCAGCTAATATTAATTTGTACTAACAAGAGGAAGGGTTGCTTTCTAATTACGGAGAGATTTTAGCTGGTATCTTGGCTTTCCATGCCCTTTGGCACCTCCCCTTCTTCCCTTGTTCAATATTTTTCCCTGTGCCACTCCACATTATTAAAGATAACTTAATTTCTGTACACCTACGGATCAATTCTTTGTATGTGTGGATTACATCAATTGTTACCGACATTTATTCAAATTGTCAAGCCAATAGCACCTCTAGAAAAATATTTACTGAGAAAAATTGTGGTACTGTATATGTAAAGAAATGTGCTCATAACATATATGCTGATATAAGAAACAAAGTGAATTCCAATTTAAGAAGCTAAATTTAGGGATAAGATATTTCTTAAACTACAATTGTAAATCCTAAGATAAAAAATTGCCACTTGTTAATTTAATCAGCTGTCAGGGTTTTTAAATTAATCATTTCCTAACCTCTAAATAATGATTAGAGTCATTTTTAGGCAGTAAATGGTAGCGCTCTTGCAGAGTTCTAGTCAAGAACTTCTCATAAGGGTTTATCCTATCATGAAATAAAATAGCTGATATTCAGAAACAAACCAGTCAAAGATGGAGCTTTATACTGCCCCTCGTTGTTTTTGCGAGGCTCAAAGAGGACCCCTTATATCAGTTGTCTGTCCTCCTGGACTCCTATTAATCCTATCAGAATAATCTGGCACTGACAAGTGGGGGCAAGTAGTTTAAATAGAAGTTGGCACAGGCGGATATGATGAGCAGTGATTAGAAACCGGATAAAATTGGACAGGTGAATGAAGTGAATAATTAGGCCAGTCAGCGCCATGATCAGGACAGAATGATGGACTGAATATGTTTTGCTTCATAACTGTATCTCTTTCCCTGTCAGACCCATGAAATTGCCACTGAATTGTTGCGTAGTTCGACTGAAATAGAACTTAGGTCTATATAAGCGAGCGTTTCAGGTGTGTGCATCCCCACTGACTTATCTATGAGCCCTAAAAACCACAGCCTCGTATGACATGATTTTCTGTTGGTTCAGATGCAAAATTGTGTTTGGTGTGTTCAGGGATTAACACTGTAAGTTCCAGGAGTATCGGGTTTTCTTGTTGGCTCCCTCGCCTCTGCAAGTTTGTGTATTCTTCTGACTTCTGGAGGACATAGGGACCCCTATTTCATAATTTTGCTTCATTCTATCTCTATTCTTCCACTCTGCATAATCTGTTAATTTAATCTCTAACGTTATGGTCTCCGTGCATTTTCTCATAGTAGGTTCGCCTCTTCTGTTCCTGTTTGACTGTGACACCACCCTGGAGAGAAATATCAGCTGTGCTGCTTCCATCAACCCCTTTGTTGATGATCGGCCTGTTTTTCCAGTGTAGACCTGTTTCTCTGACTGTGACTGGCTGTATGTGCTCTCTTCATCCTCTGACATGGGAGTTTGCTCAGAGCTCGTCTGCCTGGCTATGTTTTTCCTGGATGGGGCCGTCTTTTACAGCTGCTTTTTGTGTCTTTGCTCCTGTCTCCTTGAACCCCAGTCAGCCGCGGCAGATGGTGGCTCACACTGAGCCTGCTTCTGCTGGAGGTTTCTTCCTGTCAAAAGGCACTTTTTCCTCTCCACTGCTGCTACAAGCATGCTTAGTGTAATGGAATTGCATCCGAGTCAATGAGTCGATGCAATCAACTGGTTTTCCTTGATAGAAAACTTTGAATCAATTTGACTGGGTGATGTGGTGAGCTGTAAAGGGCCTTGAGATGACATGTGTTGTGAATTGGTGCTATATAAAAAAACTGAATTGAATTGAAAATTATTCACTCCACCTCGCTGTCACTGTGGTAATCCAAATAACCCCTGATAGTACCATCTCCAGTACATGCTATTGGTGATAGGCTGAGCCATGCATCAATACGAGCATGATTCAAGCACCTTCATTACTTGCCCCTGCAAAATTATACCTTTTTGCAATGATATATTGATAAGTCATATCTCAATATTCTATACAGGCAGACCTAAAGAACAACTAGATTTTATACAGGACCTGGATTCTGAGCCAAAAAAAGGTAATAGCTATGATTTTCCAAAAAGCAAAGGCAAGGCCTATTTATATTGCCCATTCACAAACAGACCAATTTCTCAACGAGAGCCTGCCATGCAAAGGTCGCAATGGGAAAGAAACAACTTGTATCTTATCTAACATTGTTTCATCTCATCTCATCTCACCATTCATTTCAGCTTACAAACTGACAGACAGGCATATGACATCAGTATAAAAATAAAATATATTTCAAACAATGAAAAGCACTACATATAAAGCCCAAAGATGTCAGATAATAAACATCAGTTTGAAGTAACTTATGAACAGTTGTTTTTTTTCCTTGCTATAAATAGGGCAGATTGCTGCACAATTATTTATTAGTTATATATTTATCTGGATATTATATTTATCCATGGATAATGTATCTGCCCGCCTGCAATTGCTGAAAAATCCCAGTGTAAATATGTGTGTTACTGTGTAATTTATTTATTTATTTTTTTATATTTGTATCATTTTTTTAAATGGAGTGACACTAAAAAAAAAACACTACAGCTTTCATTTACACTGCTTCTGCATGCAAGAGACTGGAGCACAGCTCATTCCCTACTATGGTGAAGTTAGTTTCAAGATAAATAGTGGATATTCAAGGAACATTACAGTAAGTCAGTTTCTAGCTCATGGTCAATCCGATTCACAATCTCTAATTTTTTCCATCTGTTTTCTATTGCTCCCTGTTCTCTGTGGTTCACTTCCAAATCAGATCAATCGGATCAACTAAATACTAGATCCTGTTTGAATATCCAGTTTAAAACAAACATTATGCTGGTAGAGAATTCACTGCTGCTCAATATATGCTACAAATCAATATATGCAGATATACGGTAAACTAATGCTGCAAAAACAAAGGAGCCTTTTTCAGTTTTCTTAAGGTCACGCAGACATCAGCAGAGAGGCAATAGCTCAAATTTTGATCTACAAAGGTGGAATGGTTCTCTGATGAAAGTGCTAATGCGGTATTTACATTTCTTGTAAATGATGGGTTATAGACCACTTAATGCAAAGTGTTCCTTAATTTTTTTTCAGCAGTGTATGTGGAAAGTTTTGTATTACAATTAAAGGTTTCAAGCCCTAAAAGTGGTCGTTTAAATATAAAATGTTTTACATTTTAATGCTGTCCCAGAGATGTCACTTTACAGTAGGTGTCTAAAAAGACAAACTTTTGAGTAACTACCGGCATATAATACAAAATGTTACATTTCTGATTATGAAATTTGTAATTAAACTCAACTTTATTTGTAAACAAGAAAAATTTTGGTTTGAAAGCAAAATCATCGAAACAGATAAATGTTTTGGTTTTCCTGGTGATCAAAAGGCTTTACTTCTTACAGTTAATTGCATCTGTTGGACTTCTATGTGGTCACTGGGGTTGTAAACGTGGGGAAACCCAAGCAAATGTTTTCTTACTCTGTGAAGTGATGTGTTAGTGACAAAGGAAAATAAACACTTGAAGTGTGGACAAAGCCCAAGGTCATGTATATGAATACTGCGTGACAGCCAAATATCATGACTATCAAAACACAGTGATTTGATAGTGTGGGAAGGATTTAATAGTGTGTTTTTTAATGTTTTTTTTTGTTTGTTTATTTGTTTATATTTTTCTAGCTATGCATATCTTGCCATTAAGAGGCACATAAAACCGGAAGCCCATAGTCGAAACTAGGAGGTTATGCAGGTGGTTTTTGTGTGTGTAGGTGTGAGTGAATTGTGTGACAGGTTTAAAGGGAACTTTAGCAAACAGGTGTTGATGTCAGCATTTACTCAGTCACAGCACATAAAGCAGCAAACAAACACTTGTGTAGGAAGGCAGCCAATCATTGAGAGTGAGAATGAGGGAAGGAGAGGTGCTGAATCACTGGGAAGGAAAACAGAAGAGCTGAGAACTTAATTAAAAAAATGTATGGGGTATATATGTAGAATGTATATATTTTTGGAAATACAGACATTCAGATACTCTATACATTAATAAGGTCTGAAAATGATGAAAAAACAAAACAAAATCGATCCAAAAAGTACAGGAAACCCAGGCGGTTCTGCAGGCGGGAAACACAGGACACTTCTCAGTACCTTTGCTCTCTGACTGATGTTTTGGTCCCTTTTGAATGTTTTGGTGTTGCTTTCACACTCCTGGTAGCACGAGATGGACTCTACAACTCACACAAGTGGTAAGGTTGTACAGCTAATCTGGAATGGCACATCAATGCGAGCTGTGGCAGGAGGGTCTGCTGTGTCTGGCACTGTAATGTCCAGAGGCTAGAGGTGCTAGAAGGAGGCAGGCCAGTACACCAGGAGATGTGGAGGAGGCCATGGGAAGGCAACAACCCAGGAGCAGGACCTCTGCATTTAGGTAGAATAGAATAGAATAGATAATCCCTTTATTGTCCCACAATAGGGAAATTGTGGTGTTACAGCAGCAAAAGATTATTTATGTTTGCACATCTATGAAATATATAAATGTATTCTGATTTTAATTTATTTATTTTTTATTTGTTTTTTTACGTCTTAATCAAGGTTATTAGGTGAGTGAGACAGCGACCTAGCACCCTCTATTTCGGTGTTGTGGTACATAATTTATTCATAACTTATATTGTTTAAATAATAGCATAATGTAACGCCAAATAAATCGGAATATTTGTCTTGTAGCTCCTTAAGCTCAGAGCGACTCCACAGCAGCACCAGGTACCAGATATCAACACACAATGCCTGATTTGGCAGGGAGGATTACTCATTGAGTGAATATTAAATTAATCTAATGAAGAGTATGGTGCAGTTTTGTATGGTGACACTTTTTTCAAATGTTACTTAGTGTGAGAAGCAATAGTGATAATGCTATTGCTCCTATCATTATGGAAGAAACAGGTTCTGCAACATTGTCTGAAACAAACAAGCATAAGTTCTAAATGTTTGCTATACCCAAGCCATATAAGTGAGCTATTATATCTTTCAGCATTAAAAGCAAATAGTAAAACACAAAACCCACAGGTGAAATGGAATATTATGACATATGAAATAAATTTAAATATTTAGCCCTTTGAATATCTTAATTGTTTTAGTTCAAATGTCTCTAACATATCCAAACTGCTAAAACTTGAAAGTTAACTAGTTTTTGGTGTGATGCAGGTCCAAGATGGTCTATGGAAACTGGAGAAAGTACCAAATATTAAAATTTTGAGTTATTCAAACAGAATGCTCATTCTGATTTTATTGAAAAGGAAATGTTATAAAGACTAATGTTTGGGAAATTAAAGATCACTAGACGTGCTTCAGCAGTACCATCCATGTTTTTTTCTGTAAGCACAGAGCACACTTTCTACTTGTGACTAGTAGCTTGTCTTGTCATTGCGTCCTCTACTGCACATGCAGAGACACTTAAATTGCATGAATGCAGCAGATCATATACAAGTCGCAAGTCGTGGAAATTTGAATAACCACGCAAAAGAATCGGATAAAAAAAAATATGAATCAACATGAACTCCTGCAGTGTGAACATAGCATGATTAACATATGAATAGCTGTACCAGAGAGCAGGGCCTATGAAGAACCCCACGAGGCTATTCATTCATTGGCTAAAATCAACTAACGTCATCATTCAGATATCACACGTAATTAGCTGTTAGATGTCAGTCAGACTGTCAGTCACGTTTTTGTGCAAACTGTGCCCACCAGGACACAAACAAGTCTGTAAGTCAGCCATTTCTTCTTCAAATTTAAAGCGGCCCATTGAGTGAAAACATCCAAGCTATCTTGGGTAATATCTGCTACTGAATTAGTAACATAAGAAATCATTTTTTATACAGATCTTTTCAGCAGAACATGAATGTACCTACAGTATATGATTATGAAGTTCTGTGTAATTTCCTAAAAAAAAAAAAGGTTTCACTGCACATAGAGTATACCTTGACTGCATTGAGTATTATTCATTTCTTTCATCCAGCTCAACTCAGACACCAATTGCAATACCAGGTAAGACGAAAAAGTAAAAAAAGGAG
>NW_015150740.1:292340-304792 GCF_000732505.1 Cyprinodon variegatus
ATACCTTGACTGCATTGAGTATTATTCATTTCTTTCATCCAGCTCAACTCAGACACCAATTGCAATACCAGGTAAGACGAAAAAGTAAAAAAAGGAGATTCAGCAGAAGAGTGTTCTGTGTTTATGCCAAAGGTGGCAGTATCATTAGAAAACTCTGTAATGCCTCTTTAAATCCACAAATGCACTGAAGGACCAAATCTCCTCCTAGAAGTTTAGTCTTCTCTTGTAGACAGCTTCACTGTTGCATCTCCAATCTAGTTGGAGGGTATTTTCTCTTCCACACCCTCCACTTCTTCTCCCATAATGGTAATGATGTTTGACCTGTTACTGTTTATCATGAAAACTAAAATGATCTACATTGTTGAGTTCACATTCGCACCCAAAACTTAAGTCATCTGAGTCTTTCAGCAGAAGAAAGGACTTTGTCTTGTAATGGAAGTTGGAGGTGTAAAGAGTAAATAGGAATGTTGAGAGTAGTGAAGAGATAGTAGAGTATTGAAGGTTTACTGGAACCCTCTCCTGGGTCAGGCAGTAAATCGATGTAAGCTGCAAGCATTTCTTAATTAAACAATTGACTTTGGTTTTCTGCAAACAAGCTGTTGAATTTTTCTTTAATTTTGTTCAAGACCTAACATACTAAATCCTGTTTTAGTCATGAGGGTTTACATAGTTAATAAAAATCCAAGATAGAACAATGTTGTACTGTTTTATTTGAGTTGAGTCAAATGCTTAAGCCAATATCAAAATAATACCATGTTAAAATTACAAATTTGATCATTAATAGTTTATTTCTTTTTTCCAAAAAAAGAAGTATGCATTTTTTTTTAATGCAAATAATTTCTGTTGGTGAAACTTCCAAAGGGAAGCACAAGTGAAGCTCAAACAAAGCAGTTGGTGAGTTAAAAGTTCTTTACCTTTTTATTACCTTGTCATTTATAGGGTAAATTCAAATGAAGGGTGTATAGTCACTGCACAGGTGGTTTGTCAAAAGAAGAGAATATGTTTATCCTGTGACAAGTATAAGGTGTCATGATGGGTTTAAGGTTCTTAGCCCACATGCAGAACACAACGGAGGCTGGGTAAAAGTTTAACAGAGTTTATTGAAAGTTTCACAAACACAAGATAACGTACTGGGTCTGGAACTGGTCCGGGCTGGTTCACTGAAGTCTGCAAAGATGATAGTTTGATTAGAAGGCAGGCAGATGAGTTATGAGTCTTTGATAATCCAGGACTATACCTTGACTGAATCCAGGCTTCTCTTTGAGAGAGAGGGAACCGTTGGGTCCAGAGACTGTTTGTTCAGCAGAGTTCAAGAGCAGCTTCTGACTTTGAATGGCAGACCTTGATCAGAGTTTCCAGCTCTTCACTAAGAGCAGCAGGGGAATCCACATAGGAATCTTCAGGTTAGGCTCTCCAGGGCAGATTGGCAGGTTAAGCTCATCCAGAGCTTCAGGCTAGAGACAGGTTTCCTGTGAGGCAAAAACAGAGGAGAATTAGAATCTGATCTCTCTCAAGAGACAACTAGATTCTTTCAGTTTCAAGGCTCAGGTTGCTAACCAAACTAAGGTCAACACTGCGGCGTTGAAGCAAGGTCTGGCAGCTGGTAATAAAGGGGAGGTCTCCTGATGAGTAGATGCGTCTCAGGTGTGCTGGAAGACTCCAGCTCCAGGAGACCCACGGCGCACTCTGCTGGAGGAAGGTGGTACAGCTCCAGATCCCAACATAAGGGGCATGCTATATTAGACCATATTGCTTTCAATTTTCCCTTCAACAAGTCATCTAGACAAGTGTAACAAACAGATCAATATGGGTAAATAAAGATGGAATAGCCTGTGATATTTTGCCAGTCAGTCACCAATAACCACTAACACAAGCTAAAACGTGAACAATTTCTGCACCTGTTTTGACTATCCATTCTGAACAAAAGATTTTTTCTTTTTTTACTTAATTAGTCTGTCTTCCTTTTCCTCATGAATGGATGCAAATACACATCCTTTCTGTAAATGACCTAATTCTTGTGTATGTGGAGTGTTTCAGACAGGAATTGTATTCAGAGTGTAATGAGATTTCTGGTTTGGCTAATCGCTACTCTTTTTTTTTTTTAAATGTCAAAAGAGGAAAACACACGCAAATCTGTGTTTAAGAACAGATCAAAAAGTGGCAGTAATCTCTAGCTTAGGATGCAGATCTTGGAGGAAAATGGCATGCAAGATTTATTCATTTCCCAACTTAATTAGTGCAGCTCCTAAGACAATGGAGTGCATCAAGCAAGTGAGCAAGGCTTTTTACAAAAATATGTATTTTAGATTCATGTTTTCCACATTTATAGTTGGCAGATCATGTTTTTCTTTGGAGGACCGGGGAACATTTACAAAAAAAAGGAAGAAGTTCTAAAACCAGACTTGTAGCTGTTTTGTATCTGTACAGCACACTAGATATGAAATTGAGCAATGAATAAAAAGAGCAAGCTTTTGTCAATGTTAGTCTGTCTTGCAAGATAGCATAGGGTACAATGCAGTGGTTTGTTTGGGCAACAGTAATATGGAATAACACGTGGTAGGTTTAGGAAATATCCAGACACCTTAATGTTTCATGCATCCAATCTAAGACCACTGCATGATAATAGCAACAATATTTAATGTATTTCATGGCTCTTAATGTGCATTGCCTATTTTTCAGAAGTTGTAAACAAAAAAATAATGACCAGATTCATAAATTGGTAATTTACTTTTACAATCATTCTAATCTTGCCTTTAAATTCCTATTGAATCCTTTTATGGGTAAGAAAAAATAAAGCTCTTCCAAGCCCCTTTTCATATCCTTTTTTTTCGTGAGGTTAATTGAGGAAATCTGACTTGTGTTTATGCACGTTCACATGGATTTAGCATAAGTGTCATGATTTTATCTAAGGCTCGGACCCACATGCAGTGAAGCCAAACAGAGGGACACAGAGTAAAAGTTCAACGGGTTTTATTGAAGGGTATTTTGAGTTCGGTGCAGAGTTCCTCCGAACTCTGCTCGGCCGGGAACTGGAAGACGAGGGGAAGACAGACTGTTAGATTCAGCCTCAGTGGGAAATTGGAGTTATTAATCTTGAAGATGATGTATGGTTGCCACTCACGTTTCCAGAGAAGGAGAGACACATAGACTCCAGTCTGTGTGTTGATCTTCCAGAGTTAGTTTGATTCGGAATTCGGAGGGCGGAACAGGGTTTACCCAGAACTCGGACGGAGTGGAATGATTCAGCCGCTGGTTGCAACTCAGTTTTCCTGTAGTACTTGAATGGGTCGTGGTGAAGATGACTTCCTTACTCAGAGAGTGATCTCAGGCTGGATCCAAACCTCCTGTTTGGAATGCGTCGCTCAGTGTAAGACTCAGTTGATCCCACTTGGGAGAAGGCGGTCCGTAAAGGTCCAGTTTGCAGGAAGGCTTCCTGCCGAAAGGTAAAGAACAAACAAGGTTGAGTCTCAGGGAGAAAGAAGCACTCAGTTAAACTCAATGTGATCTCAGCTTGGCTAGAGGACAAAAACTCAAAATGCAAAAACTCAGATTTAGACTCAGAATGAACAAGGCTTGGCTAGAGTACCCCAAACTGGCAAACACTCTGGCGTCGAACTAGTGGCAACCAGCAGCTTAAGAGCAGTCCGGTGATGAGGCAACCTCTTGCAGGTGTGTGAGGATGCGAACCGGACCAAGGCGCCTCCTGGTGCTGGAAGGCAGAAACGCAAAAGACAAGACAAACAGACAAACACAAAAACTGGGATCCTGACTATAAGCAACATTAGTTTGCCATGGTTTACTCACCAGGGTTTCCCAGTCTCCCACACAACAGGTAACAAGTAACAAAAGCAGCAACACAATACAAACTCAACTGTAGGTGAGTCTGTTGAGACATATGTAAGTAAGTAAAATGCATTTGTATAGCACTTTTCACAGATAAAAATCACAAAGTGATTCACAGTAAAAATTTTATACAATAAAACAATGTAGAATACTATGTATATCAACATTTTAAAAACAAATGGAAACATACAAACAAAGCCATAAAAACCACATGTCTAATTAAAAGCCTGCTTGAATATCAGCATCTTCAGTAGCTTTTTAAAAGAATCAACAGCATTCATGCAGCGTAAAGAAGTAGGCAAAGCATTCCACAGCCTCAGAGCCACTGCCTGATATGAACAATCCCCTCTGGTTTTAAAGCCAGTGTGTGGAACCACTAACAATGTTTGGCCCTTGACCTCAGACTGTGGGATGGAGTATAGAGCTCTATCAGCCCCAAGATGTAGGGAGGAACTTTACCATGCCGGCTCTAAAAATTAGAAAGATTTTAAATTGGATTCTATACTGGACTGGTAACCAATACAGAGCTGCTAATACTGGTGTAATGTGTTCTCTTTTGTTACTGTGAGTTAAAAGACTTGCAGCAGAGTTCTTGACAACCTGGAGACGGTAAAGCTCCTTCTTGCTTAAAGGAGATAAAAGCATGAATAATCATTTTCGACTCACCCTTTGACAACAGTGGTCTTAATTTGGAAATATTCCTTAATTGGAAGTAACAGTTCCTAACTAATTGTTTAGAATGGTTCTCCAAGGACATTGCTGAATCAAACACAACACCTTAGCTCCTCAGGCTCTGCTCAGTAGACGAGCAGCAGTATGTCAGCAATATGTTGCTTTATCTGAGGGATTTTACTGTGGGGGTGAAAGCAAGGCTAATAAGAGCATCCTTCCATGAATTATCTAAATTAGGGTAGAGGACTAGAATTACTGTGAATAGAGCATCCATTGGGGTTTTCTGGTTTAAACAAATAAAAAAATTTAATAAAAAATAAATAAACAAGCCACCAGTCTGAAGGGTCCTAATTGAAGCCCAACAAAAGCATTAGAAATATTTTTAACACGGAATATTAGTATTTATTGCTTCTTTTTTGGGGCTGTGTAAATGTTATTTTGAGATCATTTCATATATCTTCCACAGGTGCTTTTGTTCAATCTTATTTTTGTACAAAATATTTTGTTAAAATCTATAGAATTCCAATTTGATCAGTGACAGCTAAAAATAGAACACATAACAGCATGGGTATCAGATATGGTTTTGCATAAATAAGTTGTGGTTAATTATTAGTTAAGGGACAAAACAAGAATAACATCTAAATTACAAGTCTGATTGAAATTTTAAACTATTTTCAGTAACAGTGAATAACAGACACATTACGTTAGGCATTCATAGTAAATGTGTAGGAATGTTTCAGCTAGTAAGGCCCCAATTCTGAGGGAGAAAAAAGCTGAGTTTAAAATGCAATACTTTCATTTTATGCAAAGCTATAGTCGTCCTACTCACTAGTGGCAGTAAGGATAACAGCATTTATTCATTGCTGTAGTCACACAGCATTTTATATTCTAATTTCCTATATTAATTTATCCTTACTCACTATAAAAGTTTTCTCTCTGTCTGTTTCACCTGCAAGGCCACACAATTCCCCTGTGTGAGGGGGGTTTGTAGAACAGACTTACCTTCTTCCCATAACAAACCAGATTCTTTCTCAAAGTTTAATAATAAAATGTTACTGTTTAACCAAAGTATCTGTATTTTGTTTTGACTCTGACATCTTTCTCTATCAATTAGTTGCTATTTAGTTGGAAAATACAGTGAAGGCCAATCTTTGTCTGCTTCTTTTTGTTTTGTTTTGTTAACTGCCATAGATTAAAAAAAAACAGCAAGGGATCAAAAGTGGCCAATGGGCAGAATGTAAGTTGAATAGTAAAACCTGTAATCTTTCACATATCTAATATTTGAGTTATATAATATAGTAAGAATTATATAATCTAAGTACTTTCTCAGTCAATATGCTCTAATGTAATCTCATTCATATGTGTCTAAAAGATATCAGTATTGTCAGCACCATTCCTCTTTTATCAGGTGTTTGAATTTCACAGCATAAACATCTGTGTCTCTTAAACGCTTATGTTTGATGCCTCCGAAGTATCTCAATTACCGCTGATGCTATCAGCTCTTAAGTGGGACCATGAGGTGTAGGTTGCAGTGCATTTGTTAAATGGGGCTTTGTCATAGAGTTTTAGGGTTAATGTGAAGTGTGAGCTAATCCACTGACCACTCAATAGCTTTAACAGTGCATGAAATCTGTTTTGTTGGTAAACCCTGTGCTTCAGGCCATATCTGAAATTGATCGCTGTTCCTTTTCGTCATGGGGCTTTGGAGGAGGGAAGAACTATTGGCAGACAAGGAAGGAAAGACAGATGATTATTGCCAGCATTAGTAACTTCAAAAAAACAAAATAACTTCTGATAAGTAATTTCACTGGGTATCCCTAATCCATCCATCCATCTGATTATGTACTGTACAGTAAAGAGTGTTTTGTTTGATAGTATCGGACCTTAATATCTATCAATGCCACTTTTTTTGTAACTCCACGATCAAATACTTTGTATCATCTTTTTCCAAGGCTTTTTACAAAATGTAATTAATTTTCCAGAAGTTAATTCACATCGGCTTTAGTTCTTCCTACATCGATCCATCCTCTCAGTCCTTGTCAGATGGGGCTGGTGCCTACCTCCGGCAGTCTATGGGCGAGAGGTGGGGTACACCCCAGACAGTTTGCCAGTCTTTCACAGGGCAACATAGAGACACACAAAGACACACAACCACAAACATACACACACTCACACCTAAGGAGAATTTAGAGAAGCCATTTAACCTTACAGTCATCTATTTGGATTGTGGGGGTAAGCCGGGGTACCTGGAGAGAACCCACGCATGCACAGGGAGAACATATAAACTCCATACAGAAAGACCCCTGGCCAGGAAAGAAACGCAGAACCTTATTGCTGCAAGGCAGCAGGGCTACCCACTGTTTTACCGTGCAGCCAGTTCTTTTTAAAATTAACAGTTTTACTAAGTAGGTGACTTCTGAAGGCAACTGGGTTAGGGGTAGGGGGTTATCAGATAAAAAGGAGTAACAGTACACTTCACTTTACAGATATTTTGGATATAACTTTTATATGACCTATACCATAATAATAAGCCATAGCCTTATAGAACTTTTTTAATTGCATGGCTGAGTGTTTATTTCAAGATATTTAGCTTTTGTCAATTGATGAAGCTGGCTTACATTATTTATGTGGAGAGTGAGCACAACAAACAATCTTACATCAAATTGTTTGTTGGTGATCTCTATACCTGATGCTGTTTTAACTTGCTTTAGTCTAGTTTGCTCTTGTTTAGTGACTTGTTTTAATCCTAAATCCAATCCATGCTTTGCACACTAATTAAATAGGTATTGCTTATTCTATTTCAATAATGTAATGTAAGAATTTAGGACTAATTTAGCGAATGTGAATATGTGAATTCTTAAAGCTTACATGTATGTCTCACAAACCCATAGGAGGTCCACCAAAAAGAAAAAGGACAATTTTATTTTTTCAAGATCAACCATCCAAGAGAAAGGGTCTCATATGAAGCTGAATTACAGAGGATGTGCAGAACAACTCAAAGATCCAGGATTGATAATTCAGTTCAATTCAGTTTACTTATATAGTGCCAATTCACAACATACGTCATCTCATGGCACTTTACAGTTCAAGTAGATCGTACAGTAGAGTCAAATTGATTCAAAGTTTTCTATCTTAGGAAAACCAGTTGATTGCATCGACTCATTGACTCAAAGGCAATTACTATCTCATTGCAGGAGTTAAAAAGATGCCTTCCTCTTCGAACAAGACTGTAAACGAAGAGGTTGTTTTTTTTTATATATTATTGACTTTATTAAATCTTCATGAATTTAAAATGAATAAACTAAATTTAAAAAAACTAAAACTAAATGTTTTCTGTACAGTATAAATAAGATGTGTTTTAGTAGGGGCCAGACTTTGATTCACTTCATTGTAACATTGAAGTTTTTAGTTGAAATATGTTTAACCATGGGTTGCTCAGTGACGCACTGGGTAGCACTACTGCCTTGCAGCAAGAAGGTTCTGGGAGTTGCAATGCAAACCCATTAAGTTTGCATGTTTTCCCTGAGCATGCCTGCGTTCTTTCCGGGTACTCCGGCTTCCTCCCACAGTCCAAAAACATGACTTTTAGGTTTAATAAATTATCCATAGGTGTAAGTATGTGCGTGAATGGTTGTTTGTCTTTGTGTTGCCATGCAATGGACTGGCGATCTGTCCAGGGTGTACCCCACCTCTCGGCCGTAGACATCTGCACCAGCACCCTTTGTTACCCCAGATGGGATAAAGAGTGATGGAAAATGGATGGATGGATGTTTATCATGAAGTTTAATTTTTTTTTAACTTCTTATATTTTGGATGGACATTGTTTATGACTTAATTCCATCTGTGTGCAAAATTAACTACTTGACCATGATCTGAGCTCAACTCACACTTCCATCTGTTGTCCTAACACATAGCCAGTTGGGCAGGTGTCACAGAACAACACACAGTAGTCCAGAAGATACATGATTTAATATTATAAATGCATGAAAATAATTAATTGCATAATATCGGGATATTAGACAAATGGTTTTTCAGCTGAGCACAAACAAGATATAAATTTATTCAACTTATTTCCATTTGAACTCATCAATTTGTAGAAGTTGTAATAATAGGAGCAAAAATGAGCAAGCTGCTTTATACTTTTTTACCAGGATACATCGCATTTGTTTTGTCAAGAACATCATTCTAAGCCTGTGTTTGTATCTTGTTTTGCTTCTCTGTTTTGATTCACAATGCGTTTGTTTGTGTGTTTGTTACACCAATCATTCCCGCTGGCATTCAATTTGAAGTTTTGCCAAGGGCCACCGAGGCAAATCCAACAGATGTTTCCATGACCAGTAGAGTGAAACAAGTAAACATTCATTTCATTGTTTTCTAATATTTTTGGCAGCTGTCAGGACTTTTAATATCCTCTGTTTAAAGCAATGCATTTAGAAAACTTTTCTCACCTCGAGTTGAGGAGCAGAGTAAAAACATTTTTAGGGGTGGATTGTATGTATATAAAGCTAGCTCATCAATGACTGACAGGTGAAGGTTCTACATCAGATCTAAAAGATCTACCTGTCTCTTGAACATGTCTCATCTCTCATTCTAAATCGCCCATAATTCTTATTATCGTCTGCACCCCCTTATACAAAATTCTGTGTTGCGATCAGTGGCATCCCTCAAGTGGGTTGGTATATATATATATACAGGGAGAGGGAACAGCTGCATGTCTCCTTGACACATGACAAGTGCCCCCTCTCTTATCCCCCTCCTTAATGTATCATTAGCGTTAAAAAACTGAGCTGCGTCACACAGGCTTTAGAGATCAATCGCTACAAACTATCTTCTTGGTTGGATTTTTCCTTTGAGCAGGTGACACAGAGCAACATTTTCCTTCACTATCTTAGACTTTCATTACATTTTATTAATTTTTTTTTTTCATGAGCTAACCTTAATGAGCACTGACAGCATGTCTGCTGTCTGGGCCGTATAATCGCTGTCACTGTGACGACCTCCTCCCCAGTGACAAACTTTGTGTCTAAATGGGGATGTGAGAGGCTGTTTGGCTATGTTTAACTAGCAGGGCACCTACACAGACATCCTTACCTCAGAGGCTGACTTCACATTCTTAGTTCTGTCTCTCATTTGTTCCTGTTTTTTTTTTTTTTTTTAGTGGTGGATTTTGAAAAGATTTAGGTTGTGAGATGCAAGCCGTGCTGTCAAGCCGTCGGTTTCTCTGTTTGACACACTCTCTGAAGTTAAGTTGGTGCCATGAGTGGGAAGGAGGAGTGCTGTTGTGATTTTACAGACAATTGCTCTGTTTGAGAGCACCGTGTCATCCATCCTGCAGCCTTAAAGACAATGTGACCCGTCTCTGCTTCCTCTGAGATATAGTGGGCCTGATGTGAGCAGCTCTATCTCTTACCAAATAATCATGTTGCAGCACATGACAGAACCTGCCTATTTTCTTCTATGGAAAAAATATCTTAAGATAGCCATTTTCAGTCTATAGGCTGCTTTACTATGAACATTGTTAGCAACTATTTGTATCAGAAATCCTTAAAGCAAAGAAACAAAGATGCCCCTCTGTACAGGCAAGTGGAGAAAACCTCCAATTTTTGCAATAAAATTTTGCTCGGCTTTTCAAATTCTTCTTAAACTACGGTAAATGATGAATAACTTATCACAATAAGTTCAATTAATTTGCACTGGTCAGTGCTGCAGTCATTTTTCAGTGTTGATGACGAAATTATTTTGTTGAGGCTCCTTTTTTTCTTGACAACAAAAAAAAACTGAAAAGCTTTAATCACCAGAATGATTGACAATTAGGAGGAACACTTATTTGGATGATCCAGCCGGAAATAAAAGATCATCCTCTATACCTTAAAGTATTAAAAATTACATCCATTTCAATGTTCTTAAGAATTCAAAAAAATTAATAAAATATTCAAATATCAGTACATTGCTGTATAATCTCAAGAGTAGTTTTAAAGAAACTTTTAACTTTCAGAAACCACCCGATGTATTAAAACCACTCTGCTACAAATTCTACACCACCTGTCAAGAACTTCAGCAAAAAAAATGCCACAAGAAATAAGGACAGCTATTGTGATTATCATTTCTTATTTGAAAAACTAAAAGGAAAACAGAAGAGTCTTGATTCTCTTCACACTTTCATTATGGAAAAAGTGTTTAATGTTGAATCTATTACTATAAACAAACTACAACTTTGTTTTGAGAATGAAGCCCACTGAGCAACTTGGCCACATGGCAACAACAAACGCCTTAATAAAATGTATGAACTGCCAATAATATCTGCCCTGAGTTTCACTCATTCGTGGAATTTCATGCAAAACCCAAAAACGGTGTTGTGTCATGCTCTTGACAACATAGGCTGGGTTTTACTCCTTCTCCTCTCATCTGCTTTGCTCCACCCTGCACTCATTATCTCTTATCAGATCCATCTATTCCTTCTGCTATTTATGACACAGGATCCCAGCCAATGGTGCCAGATTATTTGAGCTAATTAAAAAGATAAAGATATAGCGAGCCTAATTCTAGCATTTCTATATGTGTTCGTTCTGCATGATCCTGACAAGGAGAGTGCAGGTCAGCTGGCTTTTGTCCTCAGAGACATTTTTAACACTTCGCTGGACCAATCCATGGTGCCAGCATGCTTTAAGTCTGCCACCATCATTCTGGTCCCAAAGAAGCCTCAGGTCACCTCACTCAATGTTTACCGGCCTGTCGCATTGACTCCCATCATGATGAAGTGCTTCAAAAGGCTGGTTAAAGAACACATCGTCTCCAGTCTCCCCCCAATATTCAACCCATTCCAGTATGCCTACTGGCGAAAACCGCTCCACTAAGGAAGCCTTCTCCTCTGCTTTCCACCTGGGACTAGCACACATGGAGGAGAAGAACACCCATGTGCGGATGCTGTTCCTGGAACTTCAGTTCAGGTTTCAAAACCATAATTCCACAGCATCCGATATGAAAACTGTAACAGCTGGGTAACTGGACACCTCTGATGCCATCACCCTAAGCACAGGCTCCCCTCAGGGCTGCGCCCTGAGCCCCATGCTGTTCACCCTGATGACACATGACTGTGTCCCCAGGTTCACCACCAATCTTATTGTGAAGTGGTGGGCCTCATCAGTGACGACAACGACCAGAACTACAGAGAGGAGGTGGAGCAACTGATGGACTGGTGCAAAGATAACAACCTGATCCTGAACGTGGAGAAGACAAAAGAGATCATTATTGACTTTAGGAAGAACTGGCCTAACTACGCTCCTCTGGTCATCAACAACTCAGTAGTAGAGGTGGTCAACAGCACCAAATTCCTGGGGGTGCACATTACAGACACCCTCAACTGGAATGTAAACACCCCCTCACTGATCAAAAGGGCAAAAAAGCGCATGTACTTCTTGTGGAGGATCTGCCCACCACCTGCCCCCACCCATCCTCACCACCTTCTACAGAAGCACCATAGAGAGCATTCTGACCAGCTGTCTCACTGCGTGGTGTGGAGGCTGCAGTGCCTGAGACTGGAAGAAGGTGAGAAGAGTGGTAAGAACAGCAGAGAAGATCATCATTGGGGCTCCTCTTCCCTTCATTAAAGACATTTCATCCCAGCGCCGTGTGTCCAGAGCCCGTAATATCATAAATGACTCATTACACCCCAACATGGACTGTTCGGCTACCCTCTGGTAAGAGACTTCGAAGCTCCGATGCAGATCCAGCAGATTCCAGAACAGTTTCTTCCCCACTGCCATTAGACTGCTGAATGTTCTGTAAAATGGGTTATATAAAAAAAAATAAAAAAATAAAAAACTGAATGTTAGAACTGTAACTATACAATCATATGTTTACATTGCTGTTTTTCATCACAATGTTTTTATCACTGCTGTGTCATGATGCGTGGTTGGTTTGCTAGCCCAAGGATGCAG
>NW_015150740.1:305349-306413 GCF_000732505.1 Cyprinodon variegatus
GAAGGGATACAAACAGAAACAGAAGCTACAGAATGGGATCCACACCGCCCTCTGGAGGGCAAACCTTGGATCCCAACAGTACCCCCCCCTCAAGGGCGGATACCAGACGCCCAAAAACAAAAAACCAGAAACAAAACAACCCACCTAGGGCGAACAGAGGGGGTAATAGGCACGGAGGGCCAGGCACAAAAAACAACAGGGACCAGAACTCAAAACAACCCACCTAGGGTGGGCGAGGACAGAGAAAGTCTCAGGTGACCGGCCGAGGGGCCGGTAGCAGGGCTAAATCTCAGGTGGCCTGCCGTGGGACCGGCAGCAGGATAGAGTCTCGGGTGGCCGGCCGTGGGGCCGGGGACAAGGCAGAGTCTCAGGTGGCCGGCCGTGGGGCCGGGGACAAGGCAGAGTCTCAGGTGGCCGGCCGTGGGGCCGGGGACAAGGCAGAGTCTCAGGTGGCCGGCCGTATGGCCGGTGTCTCAAAAGCTGCAGGGGCCATGGAGGAGGATGCCTTCTCTGCTGCAGCAGGAAGCGCGGAGGAGGACGCTGTTTCTGCTGCTGTAGGAAGCTCCGAGTTGGACGCCGTCTCTGCCTCTGCGGTGAACAACGAGGGGAACGCCATCTCAGCTGCTGCGGGGAGCGTCGAGGTGGACGCCGACTCAGCTGCTGCGGGAAGCGTCGGGGAGGACGCCGACTCGGCTGCTGCGGGAAGCGTCAAGTAGGGCGCCGTCTCTGCTTCTGCGACACAGCAACAGGCTCAGCAGCAACCGACGACTGTGGCTCAGGAGGAAGCTCAGAGGAAAGCGTTGACTGCATCTCAGGAGGAGACTCAGAGGAAAGCGTCGACAGCAGCTCAGGAGGAGGCTCAGGGGAAGCCGCCGACTGCAGCTCCACCCCTGGAGCAGGGGAGACCACCGACTGTGGCTCCACAGGAACCCAGGAGGCTGCAGATTGCGGCTCCGGATCAGGAACAGAAGAGGCCGCCCATTGCGGCTTCACATCAGGAACAGGGGAGCCCGCTGGTTGCGGCCCCCGGTCAGGAACAGGGCAGGCTGCCCATTGCGGCTCCC
>NW_015150740.1:307585-329728 GCF_000732505.1 Cyprinodon variegatus
GGGCAAACCTTGGATCCCAACATGCTGCTTAACTTGTCAAGGCTGCAGAACTAGATCTTGTTTTGTAAACACCGAGTGTATACAAAACAAGATCTAGTTTTGTACAACTTTCAGACAGTGAATGAGCAGCAGCTTAGCAGTGAAATCAACATTTCCATTTCATAAAGTGTAGCAGGTGATCCAATGTAAACAGTGTGGCAGAAGAAGAAAAAAAAAAGATAAAAACAGGGTGCAAAAACACATTGATATGGAAGTTCAGAGCATTAACATATACAGTATGGTGCTACGGTAATAGCAAGTATTTTTGCTTTGGTGTTACAGTGTAATGCAGTCTGTGACATGATTTAGAGGTTTTTCAAAAGTTCAGCAGTTTGACGGCAGTGGAGAAGAACCTGTTGTAGAATCAGCTGGACCTGCATCAAATGCTGTGAAGCCTTTTCCTAGAGGGCAGCAGGGAGAACAGTCCATGGTAGAGGTATGAGTGGTTATTGATGATGTTACTGGCTCGGGACACACAGGGATGAAATGTCTTTTATGGAGGGAAGAGGAGCCCCGATGATCCTCTCTGCAGTTCTTACCACTCTTCTCACTTTCTTCCAGTCTGAGGCACTGCAGCCTCCAGTGAGGCAGCTGGTCAAAGTGCTCTCTATGGTGCTTCTGTAGAAGGTAATGGGAATTAGTGGGGGCAAGTGGGCTCTCCTCACCCTCCCCATGAAATACATGATCTTTTGTGCACTTTTGACCAGTGAGGTGGTGTTTACAGTCCAGGTGGTTTTGTGGGTTTACAGTCCAGGTAGGTTGAAAACTACCCCCACCAAATCTTTTAATAATAGGGATATTGGAGTGAAGCTGAGGACTGTTAATTAAACAGTCCAGATATAAGCAGGATGGGTGCTTTTACTGAAAATAAAATCTCAGATGGTGACATTATATGATTTTGATTTAAAATTAGTTTCATCTTTTCATTATTATCACGTTAAAGTCAGATTAAACACTGCGTGAATCACACTTTGAACTGGAACTGGACAAAGCGATACCATTTCTTACGTATATGACCAAGATACCACGAGGAGCTCAGCAGATTAGATGGGGTTTACTTTCATAAGCAAGGCTGAGTTTGAAACAATTCAGATGTGACCTGACTCTGGGTTTAAGTCATCAGTTTTTATCCATGTTTATTCTTATCTGTGTACATATGGCAGTTTGGAAACTGCCTGACCACAAACTGAGTAATTTGAATCCCTAATCAGTATTAACACTTAAATTTCATTATGCCTCTGATCCTCACTTTCTTTGCATCACTTACTAAATTCTACAAATTTTCATTAATGCCATGATTCACCATTTACTAAATGATGAACTGTTCAATTGCCTTTCTTGGTGATAAACCTGAGGGGTCATATACTTTTGCTCTGCTTGTAGATAGTGACAATGAAGTTTTCAGTGTGCAGGCATGATTTTGTTTAAGATGTGCCCTACCCTTATTTTCCCAGCAAGTGCAGAATTCCTGAGAAATGAAAAGAACAAAACTGGCAGAGAGCAGCCACATAGAGGTGGTGAGATGGTTGCAGGCACTGGACTTTGATAAGAGGGTTTGAATAGGTTCTGACTGACTTGACTAACATGGTTAATAACTGGACTGGGATCCCAATCATTGATTAGGACATCAGAGCCATGGTGTCAAAGTGCAGCATGCCAATGCAAGGGTTATTGAACAATGAGAAGGGTACTAAATGTGTGAGTGTGCCTGTGACTGGGTTTGACCTCGCTGAGGCACAGTGTTTTCAGATATGGAACTCACCGTTTTCATTTCTAGCTGTAAGCGGAAGGCCATTTTTGAGAGCTCAGAGTATTGTTTTCATTTCTCTGTGGTTCTGAGTTACAGTTGAGTATAGGGTTGAGAAGCTTATGGATTTTTGTTGGGGTGAAATTGAACACCCATTACAAGCCAGTCATCCTGACAGAGGCATTAAATTAATGACATGATGATCCTAGAAAATTTTGGACAGATCGGAGCTAACACGGGCATTTTTGTTGTGTAACATATTTGTCGCTGTTTGTGTCTGTATGTTTGTCTTCTTTGTTTGTTTACTAATATCTTAGGCTAGAAAAAAAGACATTACAATATTGTCAATTTTGTTTGAACAGCTCGGACTACAATACGGATGGAAATGTGTGAAAATTAACAATGGCCTTTTGTTTGGAGAGACATTGGACACATTATTTCTTGAGCCACGAGAAGGATTACACTACAGAGGTTACAGAGACTAATTTTACACCTGAACCTCAGAAGGAGGGATGGTGTGCAGCTGGGATGTAATAACTTTCTAAAAAACATGCCGGTAGCGAGGTTTGTACATTTAAAAAATATCAGTAGTGAACATCAGTATAGTGGTAAAATATGGAAACAATTCAGGGCATTCTACTATTAATTCTCCATGTAATCAGGGGGAGAAGTAGTCTTAAACAAATGAAATAAAGGCTGACTAAGAGATGTTATACTATTTTATAAATTAGACTGGGTTTTTAATAAATAGGCTTATCAGTTTGAATTAGCATATCATTAAAGGGGGATAACTTGAAACTTCAATGTTCAGGAATATTAAAGTAGCAACAATCAAGTGCAATTTAGGAGAAATTAGAAACATTTTTGAGCGAATGTTTGAACAATATCAGGCCCAGGATCTAAAAATTCACAATTTTTAACTGCGAGCTGATTTAAACTTAGTATTACGGAAGCTATATTCTTAATGATGGGTATGGGTAACCGCACATTTTATGCATGAAGCAATAAGAACACCTGAATTTACTTCACCTGCTGCTGTAATCCATAAATTAGATGGAACCCCCAACTTAATACGATAGCTTATTAGATAAAACACATATGGGAACATGTGTCCTACATATTTTTGGATCTGGTCAGGGTTCCAAATATGCAGACTATCTACGACTATTGACTGGTTCTGGGAATGATTAGAACATATTTTGTTTTGTTTTTTCTTGAACTACTCTGTACATTGAAGATAAAGCTTCAAGGTGTAAACACGGAGCTTTCCTTTAACAAAATCTATCACAAGAATCTCAGATTACTCTACATATAGATTGGTCAAAATCCACAGTCAGGGAGTATAAAATATTATCAACATCTAGTAGTATCAACATCTCTTTGAAGCTTGTGGATTTAAGAAAATTAAACCACATCCCACTATGAAAAGAGTTAGAAGATTATATTGCTATATGGGGATACCTACTCAAATCTCGATTAAGCATCATTGGTAGGGTTGCTTTAATAAAAATTATGGTCTTGCCAAAAATAGATTACCTATTTTTGATGAGCAAACCTATGCCCCAATTTTCATAAACACCTTAGTCATCATCACGTATAACATTTCCAAGACTAACATATGTAGGGCCTTATGGTGGTTATAGTCAGAGCCCTGGAGGTGGGTCAGGCTTTCTGGCTTTGCTTCAGAGGATTATGCTCACATGATATTTGGAATGCATTTAGACACCTGGGGATACCTATCCTCCTCCCAGGTACAGTATATACACACAGTAGTCCAACATGCAACAACACTACAACCGAGAAGGAGGGGTGTGGCATAGGGTCTTTCACACCTCTGCTCTCTCCACTCCAACTGGGGACTGGGAATTGGCCCTTGGATGGTCATGGTTTGGCTGGAGTTTCTATTTTTTCTTGGGATCTCCTGCCTTTGCCACCTGTCAGATGGCTTTGATGTCTTGTCCATCTGCTTGGATAGGGTATCCCGGTTCCTGGCATTGGTTTGGGGTCTGGGACATTGGAGGGTTTGGCCATGTCCATGTGGGGTTGAGTGGCATGTCCCGGAGATTGGGCCCCTTCGGTATTTTGCCCCTCTGGAGCCAGGCTCTGTGTGCTCTCAACTGCCCTTTTCCAGTGGGTGCTGCCCACCCCATTTCTGCCCTCCTCGTGTACCAGTGATCTGGAATGCCTCTGCATAACAGGGCTTGCATCACCTCTTTTTCTGCCCAGGGACTTGTAAGGCAAGTCTGCAGTCTGCACCTTAGCGTGCTTCTCTGTGTTAACGGATACACACTAATACACCCTTACAAAAGTTGCAACAAATCAAACACATAACTACAACAGGTGAAAAAAGGTGCTGTCATGCATTCTGAAATAATAAACTCCAGAATGAGAGACTAATAAGAAAAGCTAACACCAGACAACTGTCCTGACTGAATGCTTTATCCTCTCTCGTCCGAGTTTCATATGGAAAACCTCCCCTCATCTGGCCAATGTTAGCCATAAATCCTTTTTGTTCTGCCAATGTGCATCGAGCAGACAGCTTCACAACTCCCAAATGCCCTCCCACTGCTCCACACACCCCATAAGAGGTTTAACCTGACTGGAATTTTGCATATTATCCCATCAGGGCCCCTCTTTCTCACTGGTTGCTTCAATGGACAGAAGCTCAAATCTCTACATGGATTTGTCATAGAGACGGACAGGCAGCATACTGCAGCTTCAGAGCAGACGGGAGATCATGTCAAAGAGCAGGCTCAACGGCTGTTTATTGGACAACATACTTAAGCAATCAAGCAACATTTAATCAAATTTAATGACGACATTTATGAGGATAAACAACATCGTTTTTTTCATATTTTGACGAAATTTACAGAGAAGGGTTAATCTGCATAGTATTCAATGAGAAATCATATATATTATATGTATGTGTATATCTATGTATATAGAACATCTTGGTACTTCTTGGAAAATCAGGACACAAAAACAAAGCTTCAATGTAGTTACTGCTTATATGCTGGGAGGGAATGTCGTTAAAAATAGGTGTACTAACAGGGACAAAAAAGGAGAAACTGTGCACTTATCATTTTAGGAATTTGAAAAATACAGATGCAAAAAATAGAAAGCTAAAACTTTGAATAGCTGCATTAGGGGCTTTTTTAAAGATAATGAGCAGCACTGTAGAGCCAAAATTGAACTATTATCTGTATATTTAATTCAGTTTTGACTACATTTAACACATGTTCTTATGTGTCTTTAGCCACTTTGTTTAATCAACAAACTTAGCATGCATGTAGTAGTTGGACACTTTTCACTTACTGCAACTGCATGAAATACTATGAGTAAAGCTAACATGAGACATAAAACTGAAAAAAAAAATTGAATCGGCTTTTCTTTGTGGATGGTCTCTGGCCACCAAGCTCTATGTAAGACATGGATAGACAGATGCATTCTGGGAGAACCTCTACCTTTCTATTATGTAGAAGGCGGGTGAGCTTTGTCCCTGTGCTGGGACTCATACTGTTTGCTCTTGATACAAGCAGATCGGTTAGAGACTGCAGGGATTATTGTTTGAGAAAATAAGAAACACTGAAAAAAAAAGTCGATCATTGACTGCCTTTACCTCAACCTTTGACATTTCCTCTGCTTTTATAAATCTGAACAAAACAGAAACATACCAGCACAGAAAACAGGATAGAAAACTGCAACTTTATCAGTGAATTAAACAGAATGGTTTGTTGGAGAACACTGTTGTTTGCTACTACTTAAGCAGAAAAGCCACATAATATTTAGTGTCTGATCTTCAAATGGCTTGTGTGGCTTAAAACAGATGAAATCTGTTCATACAGGCAGAGCAGATCTTCAAAGAGGGTGCAACGTGAGTTGAGATTGCAATTTAGCAGACTGCATGTGCAAACAATTTTTTGCATGTGTACCTTTATCAATATGTAGGTAATATTCCAATGACCAATTCAGCAGTGGAGGGTATTCAAATATAAAAATTTACCACGTGCAAAGCCATTTTTGAAATTGACAACCCAACTGTGGCTGTAGTTTTTGCATGTTTTTTAGTACTTCTAAAAGTTATTTGCAATCTGAGGTCGTTGTTGCGACAAGTAAGGCATTGGCAGAATACCAGAGGATGGAGAGAATCTGTGCCCTTTGTACATTTATTTGTACAAAATAGAAACAACAATAATAATAAAAAGGGCGACAGTGGCGTTGGATGTAGGAGTTTGCCCTGTAATCGAAAGGTTGACGGTTCAAGCCCCGACTCCGACTTTCATTGTCGTTGTGTCCTTGGGCAAGACACTTCACCTACATTGTCTACTGATGGTGGTCACAGGGCCCGGTGGCGCCAGTGTACGGCAGCCTCGCTTCTGTCAGTGAGCCCCAGGGCAGCTGTGGCTACAATGTAGCTTGCCACCATCAGTGTGTGAGTGTGTGTGTGAATGGGTGAATGAATGTAGTGTAAAGCGCTTTGGTCAGGTCTCCTAACTTGAATAAAGGCGCTATATAAGTACATGCCATTTACCATTTACCATAATGGAATAATAAAAATAAAAGGCCAGATTAAATTTAATGCAATAGGACAGCATACAATCTTTATAAAATTAAACCTAATTTTAAAAAACAATTAATGAATTAAAAAATTTTGTATTAGAAAAACAAAGGAATGACAAAAGAGTCTGCAAAGAGTTATGGTGGGTGGGGGTGTGCAAGAGGGGCCTGCCTCACAGAGAAAAATCTTCAACTCAGAATTGATCCAGTCTAAGGTTGTAAACTGAGTGAGAGTTAGTTTAATCAACTCTGAGTAGGTCCACTCGGAGTTGATATGTGCACTGAAACTATAAAAAAGCCATTCTCAGTGGATCCCTGATTCAACGACTCACCATGACAGCAGATAAAAGGAAGTGCCTATTTCACACCCCTGTATCTAGAGATTTTATTGCAGGATTTAAAAAAGTTTAAAAGACACAGCACCAGTCCTACAGCTGCCAAGAAGAAGGAGGTGGTAACATGCCCTTACTTCAAGAGTCACCATAATTGTCCATCAAAATGCCTCAGAATGCCCTATTTTCATTAAAAACTGTTGTAATGTTTTAGACTTCTACACTCAACAAAAATATAAACGCAACACTTTTGGTTTTGGTCCAATTTTTTATGAGACAAACTCAAAGATCTAAAACTTTTTCCACATACACAATGTCACCATTTCCCTCAAATATTTTTCACAAAGCAGTCTAAATCTGTGATAGTGATACATCTCGTTTGCTGAGATAATTCATCCCACCTCACAGGAGTGCCATATCAAGATGCTTATTAGACACCATAATTATGTGTATGTGCTCTCCATAATCCGCTGACATGGGAGTCGTCTCATCAGTCTGCCTGTGTCTTTCCTGGGCAGGAGAGGAGAGCAATACAGGGAATTTATAATCGATTTAATACCAAGTAAATACAGGGTTAGTATCACCGACATCAATACCGATAATTTTTTATACTTAAGCTTGATGTGTCATGAAACTGTATAGCTTTTGGTGTTTTTGTGATTTTTACTTCATCATTACAATTAATCAATAGAACAATGGAGCATGAACAAAAGAAAATTTCAAAACAATTTGAAACAGAATCTTCTAACAATAAAACAAAATTAGCACACTACAACAACTATTTTTATATAAAGAGTTTCAACCTTCAGTGCACTGCCTTTATGACCTTAAATAAAATGAAGTATAAATGAAATAAAATATCAATAATGAAGGTATAAGTTCAAATAGTAATTCACTGAAGCCTTACTGTGGGCCCTAACCCCCAATTGAGAACAAAGGATTTGGTTAGATGTTTTTGTTCAAGAACAGTTTCGTGTTCACATTTTTCATTTTCAGTGAACATAATCTAATGCTCAGTAGCTCTCCTACCTTAGAAAAAATTCCTCTTAGCTGGCACTGAGATTGCACAACTCTTCTTTGCAAGTTTGCTCACACAGGGGAATGTTGACATGTGTTTTTTTCCATCAAAGTAGTGGATCCTGATCCCTTGGGATGGGCCTTTCTTTAGAGTATCTGCGCATTTCAAATAGCGCATCAATGCTTGATTTCCGATGGTGCTGAGACAAAAGGACTTCATAGTGAAATTCTGGGGTAGGGGTTTTGGCAGAGCTTGTGTCAGTTGAAGGAGGTGTTGCTGAGGTCTAAATTATTGATTGCATTTCTGTGAAAAGTCAACCTTTTAAAGACTCCACTTAAATGAGTCCTTGAACCCAAGGTTTTTGAATCTGATGTCCAAGTAAGTGTCATGATCCTGGTACTGGTGGCTGGCCTGATTGCTCATTCCACTCATCTGTTTAACTCTGCCCAGTTTCTCATTAATGCTTATCTGATCCAACTGTTTTAAGCTACTATATATGCTGTGTTTTCAAGCTACCAGTGCCAGAATACTCAAGCTGTTTTGTGTGAGTAACTCTAGCGTTCTGTTTGTTGTTCTGATTATCTGATTGTGACATGGTTCTGTCCTCTGGATGCCGAGTTTTGCTTTGCTCTTGTCTGCTCTTTAATCTGCTCTGTTCTGGACTGATTCTTGGCTTCAACTTGCTCAATAAACTTGGACTGTTCTTCTGACATCGGCTTGGATTCCCCTTCTGTACCTCATTAGCTCTCTGATCTTCTGGTATGCAAACTTGGTTCTGCTACGACTTCGGCTTTCGACATTCCCTTCAGGACTCTGTTGCCCCTCGGCTGGCTTCAGCTCCACTCAGAAACAGGTCAATGACTATTTACTCTTAATTGTTAACAGCCTTATTAGTCAATCACCTGAATTTCTGTTCCCACATAGGATCCGGTATATCCGCCCCAGCTGACGAGCAGCCACACACTGAGAGTTTTCAATAAAGGCTTGTTTTGAACTATCCAGATCTGTCTGTTTTGAATATTGGGTCCTTTGTTTTGAGCTCATTAAAGAATATTCTGGAATCTGCAATGAGGCCACCCATACAAAACAGGCCATCGATACAAAAAACCCTAAACACAAAACTAGAATACACTGGTGATGTTTTCCCCATTTTGACATTTCCGAGCAGCCCTTGCAGCTACTCCAGCTTCATAGGACATTACACATCGCTCACCTAGCTAGGTTGGCTCTGCCACCCACCCTTCCACAACATAGTCCTTGAGGTATGGAGGAAGTTGATGCTGTCTGCTTCTACCATGCTGCTGTGTATGTGTCTCTTTTACAGTTTGGGGTGCCTTGCCTGTCACTGATGACTTGGACAACTTTTATTGTAAAGAGGGCCCCCAAGTGTTCTAGGGGTCCCCATCCTTCTGCATTTTCTCCTGTTTTTTTTGCTGGTGATTTGTATGGTGCTAACCTGTCCCAATGAAATACCAATAACTTACATCCACTGTTCAACCTCACCCTATACACGACTTGAGATAGTCTTTCCAACACGGTGCGGAGCCCCATCCATTGACTCATTAATTTTGAGGATAAACTCTTTTTTTCTCCATGGCCGGTAGACACACACATGGGCCCCAGTGGCAAAATCTTTTCCTCTGCTGCGGGTGTCAGAGGCTCGTTTTTTGTTAGACCCCTACCCGTGCAAGGTAATGTTGTGGAAGGTCCTGCACATCACGTAACCTGTCCACCAATTCATAAATATAACTCAGCCCACGATCAACCCTAGCGGTTTCCTCTGGAGGTGGTCCAAAAAGTAGGTCCACTGGTGTTCACAGTTCATGACAAGACGATAAGTAGAGAGAGAAGGAGAGAGGAAAAATTAAATTAAGTCCCTTAAAGCAAACTTACCCAGAGAAGCTGGAGGTGAAAGCATTTGGACCTGAGCAGCTGAACATCGAAATTAATCAGCAGTCCAAAGACAGATGGGACAGTACACTATTTCTACTTACTGTCAGGATTCTGTGTACCGTGCTCTGCTAATTCTCTTCCATAGGTGGCTGTTGTTGACAGGTGGCCATGGCCCGCACCAGCAGCTTTTAGACCGTTGTGGTACGCCTAGGCCACTGTGCAGTTGACAGTTCTTTGGTGTGAGTTAAATGTTTTGGGTTCAGAGTTGTAACTGTTCTCCTGTCTCTCTCAGTTCGTCATGCTTTGGGTTTCTCATCCGTTTTGTCCCTGAGCAAGAACTTGTTTCTGAATCCCAGCTGCTCAGTATCAGCTCTGAGCTTCCCCTCAATCCCTCTTGGTGTTACCGAGCCAGGCAAGAGACCCCCTTTCCTGGATTCACTCTTGTTCCTTCAGCTGCTCCTCGAACCTGACTCCACTGTGGTGCTGCTCTTGATGAAACATTAAAGGCCAGAGTTGAGAAGCCAGACACATTTGAGGGTTAAGTCGCCCTTGCTGTCTCGTTGGACACTCGATTACGCAGCAGAGGTTGGGGGCGATTAGACAGGCTCATATGGCCATCAGTCCTGCTTACACACGGGTTAAATCCATCACCCCTGGAACTGATGCAAATTGGTCCGGTTTACATTACCCAGGAACAGCGAAAACACATTGCAGAAAATCAGTGTCTCTATTGTGTAGCTCCTGGACACTTCATTTACTCTTGTCCAGTGCGGCCAAAAGATCAGGTCCGTTTGCCTGTAGTGGGGGAGATGACGGACTGGAATACGTTTTTTCTAGTAGACCCGTTACGTCTCGCTTTGTTCTTCCAGCTACTATTGTTTTGGCTCGAGATAGTTGAATTATCTTCGCATTAGTTGATTCTGGCTCTGATTTTAATTTAATCGACCAGAGGCTTGTTTCGCAGTCTCAGATTGAGACAGTGCCCTTGTCCGCGTCACTCCAGGTCAGCTCTTCTTATCTGTGTTTAGCCTAAATAAACATCTTTAACTGCTCCTTGTTCTCAGACTGTCTGCATGTGGGTCAAACACCCAAAAACATGACACTTACCCTTTTTCAAATGTCAGGATCTGACCCAGCATGGATAAAGACAGGTAGGGCTGATTTGAAGCACTTTTTTAAAAAAAGGCAAGGAATATGATATGGTGTACTTTTTCAAGGTTTTTGTTCATTTGTATAATTGCTCATAAATAAACACATTCACAGAATGCGTTTATAAATATATATATATATATATATATATATATATGTATATATAAAGCTGACTAATAGCCTCTCCATTATTAAACAGGTACATTGTATTTTTAGGTTTGTGAAAGAATAGTGGACCATGCAAGACAGATATGCTTTCACAAAGCCTCAGAAGGGCAAAATTATGTAAAACCTGTACATGAAATGTACAGGTTTTACATAATACAAAGGTGTATACATAGTACAAAGGTGTGATAAATGAGTATATGTTTTAGGTCCTTGGGCAGCTTTTCTTGCATGGTTTTAACCAGTCAAGGTAGATATATCGAGTACTCTATAGGTTGAAACATTCTGGTCCATCTCTTCTCAGCTACGACGGGAGAAGGTTTGAGGTTCTCCTGGGAGTTTTTTCTAAAAGAAACAGTTGTTTTATCCACTACAGAAGTCTTCTTATCCCTGTTCCTTATGGTACTCTGTTCTGCGGTGTTTAGATGTTTTTTAGCTTTAACATACCCGATTCAAATTATTTCATTTCAGCATAGTTAATTCATCAGTTTTTGTGTAGGTTTGTGGGAGCAAAGACATCTGAAAAGCTGCTGGACTGCAGTTAAGGACCCCTGATCTCAAACATGCTGGACCCCAGCTAAAGCTTAGCATTTTGAGATTTCCCCCTGGCTAGGGTGGTTTGTATGTTGGTGGTGGTCTTCCCCTTGATACCATAAATTGTTCTTTATGATTACTACTTCATGAGGACTAGAAAATTGTCTCACACACTGATCATTTTTATATTCATATTTATAGAGCCTTTTATTTTACACATGGGCTCTTAATTTTAACAGCATATTAAAAATATGTTCATCTTGAAAATAAACATTATTTAACTCCTACATGAAAAAATGCTAGCTAGATGAGAAACAAAAAAGCAGTTATAAAATGATACATTCAAAAAGGACTTTATAGTTGGTGATTTCTGAATATCTATAGTTATGCTGCTATAGGCTTAGACATAGGGAACCCTTTTTTACCATTCTGTCTCTATTCTCCCACTCTGTAGAATATGTTAGTTCAGTCTCTAACATTATGCTCTCTCTGCTTTTTCTCATAGCAGCTTTGCCTCATCTGTTCCTGTTTGGCTGTAACACAATCCTGAGGAGAAATATCAGCTGTTCAGCTGCCATCAACACCTTTGTTTATAGTGGTTGGAGATTGGGCTGTTTTTCAGTGAAGTCCTGTTTCTCTGACTGTGACTGCCTGGATCTGCTCTCTTCATCATCTGACATGGGAGCTGGCTCGGAGCTCGTCTGCCTGGCTGTGTGTTTCCTTGATGGTAACGCCTTATACAGTTGCCTTTTGTATCTCTTCTTCTTTCTCCTTGAACCCCACTCAGCCTAAGCAAATGGCCACTCACACTGAGCCTGGTTCTGCTGGAGGTTTCATCTTGTTTAAAGGAAATCTTTCCTCTCCATTCTCGCTACAAGCATGCTTAGTGTGAGGGATTGCCTTAGAGTCAATGAGTCGCTGCAATCAACTGGTTTTCCTTAGATAGAAAACTTTGAATCAGTTTGACTGCATAATCTGGTGAACTGTAAAGTACCTTGAGATCACATGTGTTATGAATTGGCACTATATAAGTAAACTATATAAGTAAACTGAATTGAATTGAATTTAACCTTTCGGCTCAAACTTTGTTTTACTTTGTAGAAATGCAAATTACTACTCCACTAAAAGCATGAGTATTTAAACTTTATAATCCTTCTTTACTCTTGAAACATTAGTGATGACCTTAATGCTTTCCCTTGCTTTTTTCTGAAATCCATTAGGTAATTAACATCAATTCTGAGGCACATTTTGGAAAAAGGTTGCAATTTATGTTAAAAAATGTCTCTCGGCTACTCTTTTCTTTCTTATGTTTGGTCTCCTGAGAGTTTGCAAGCAAATATATTCTTTGAATAAATCATAAGGACAACAATAATGAACCACTGAGAGATTTAGCATGAATATATTATATTAAGTGTTATTTACCACTTGGAACAACAACTAATTGAAAGAAAAATGAAAATGTGAGCCTTGGGATCACATTTTTATCATATGCCATTCCTGGCCTATGATGTCATATTTAAAATCCATTGTAATACATTCATTTTAAAGTGCAGAAGGGCTTTGGAGTGTTAATTAAAACCCATCTGTATACTTGTTTACCTAGCTACCTCTATGGGGTTTAGCTTACAAGTTTTGCTTTTCATATTTACAGTTTTCAAAAACTACTAGATTCCCTACATCATGCAGTAGCATGATGTAAGCAGTGGGCACTTGGAGGTCCATCATCCACCTGGAACAGGTCCGACTTATTGACCGAAAGGGAACCAAACATGCTCCACTTGTACAGAGACTGGATGGCGCCTAGTAAAAGGTACTCAGTACTTGTAGAGTGATCCTTAAAGGGCGCTATAAGGAACATGGTCAATTACCTTCTACAGTATCCCAAAATACACATAGAGGTGGGAGTTGAATGTGTCCCTTATTGAGGCTCCTACCAGTCGCTCTCAGCAAACCCTCACTACTCGCTTGGGCCTGCAGAGTCTGTCCAGCTTATTCCTCATCCAACATATCCAACTCACCACCAGGTGGTGATCGATGGACATGGTGATGGTGGTGATCATTCTTTTGGCTAGAGCTATGTTAGCTGTCGACGTCTGCTGGCTGAGTAGTGATGACTAGATTAGCTGACTGTAATTACCTTGGCAATGTAGCTGCATGTGTGTCCTTAAATTTGTGTTAGACGTGTTGGATGTGGTGAATTTAGCACTGTCTCTGCTTCCTCCCTCTCTACTGTCTCCAGCTAGACACTTTTCATCCTGGCTGCATGAGACAGTTCTTATAATTATCTTTTTATACACAGTCTAGAGCAGGGGTCGGCAACCCAAACTGTTCAAGGAGCCATATTGGTCCAAAAAAACAAAAAACAAATCTGTCTGGAGCCGCAAAAGTCTTTTATAATCCTTGTTTGGCAACACCAGATCTAAGTGTATTAGCCCACAATAAAAAAGTACTACATGGGCTTAAATATATAATGAGCATTCATGATTATATGTTTATCCTTCAGGAAATGCTGGTGGTGCTATAAGTTTAAATTCTATAGTAGCACAAGGTGAGGGAGGAGTAATGAATGCTCTCAATGCGTGGTTTGTATGTCTTAGGTTTTGTTGCATTGATGAAATTGTATAAACACGATACAGGGATTTTTTGATTACTGTATATTTGTGAAAACTTCTCATTACAAAGCACAAATGCAAGCAATACTTCTGCATTGGTAATTAAAGCAAATGATTCGGTCCATTCTCCTTTGAATCCTATATTCTCATCAGCTATCTTATTTTTTTTCCTTTTGGGATCCATGGCCCAAGACACAACCGTCACTTTGTTTTCAACAGCCACCTGCCTGGCACAGTGCCGTGGTGACACGTGTGTTGCTGGCTATGACTTGAGCAAATTTTAGCTTACAGAATTGTTTTGATTTATTGTTTCAATTTAATTATTATACACCTTTTTACAGCATTAGAAAACATAATGAATGTTTGTTTGACCTCCTATACACCATATATAAAAAAAAATCTTCCATTTCCATTTCAAAACAGCTCCAAGGAGCCGCAAGGGGTGCACTATAGAGCTGTATGCTGCTCTGGAACCACGAGTTGCTGATGCCTGGTCTAGGTCATAAACCAGCATGATAGGTATGCAAACTAAATGGCTATATAAGTAGCTTTGCTGCCTAAAAGCTATTTGATATAGAAAAAAACATTAGTATCATGCCACTACGAAATGTAGTTAAACTAGTAATGCTACATTCACACCGGACGCAGCAGGCGCAGCCGCGCTTGCTGCGTCCGGTGTGAACGCATAAGTGTATTTATGCTTATGCTTACGCTACTTGTGACTGCATTACTGCAGCTCCGGAATCAGTTGTAACCTGCAAAAAATAATCACCCGCATTTTATTTTGGCGGGTCAAACAGGAAAGCACGCTTTAAATTCTGAGTCGAAGGTGAACTCGGATCTCCTCTGTTGCCGTTGCTGCTGTTGCTGTGGCTAGCTGCTCATGTTGGCATTTTCCTGAATCGCCGAAGAATGCTGTGAAATCGACTCAAATTAAAACAGCCGAAGCATTAGATTGATTGCGCTGTGACAACCACTCAACGGTCAGGTTTTTTTCCCCCCATTGTCTCTACGTCAGGATGGCGAGCTACCATCGGATCACCGCAGCTTTGCGGTAGGATGCAATTGTTTATTTTTTCCCTTTCCCTTGGATCATGGACTAAACCAGTTGGACTATCGTTTGGTGAATCATTAATCACCTTACCAAAAAAACCTACGGACTTGATTAAGAGAAAGAAAAACTCTTGTGTCTCATCAGGGTTTATTTATTTGTTTGTTATTGTTGTTTTCTTGTTGTGTTTATTGTTTATATTATTATTCAATACCTACCTAAATATATGAAAAAGTATGCGTTAAAATGCAATAACTTAACTTTACCTTCTGTCGGATGGTGTTTATTCACACACAGGCTCCTCAGCCGAATCTTTCTGATTGCCATACCAACAAACTTGGCCATAGTCACGCGCCTAGCCTCAACTAGCGTTTCACATGCAAGCATTGAAACCCCTCCATCACGTTAAAGTTCAAGAAGAGGTAGTTTTGTTTTTCAGTTATAAACTGTGGTCATAAAATTTTGTTTCTCTTATTTTATATATTGATTTAAGCTATTTACTCACTATAAAATTTTTCACTCAACCTGTTTCACCTGCAAGGCCATTCAATTCCCCTCTGTGAGGGTGTTTTTAGACAAGAAATACCTTCTTCCCATAAAAAACCTGATTCTTTCTCAAGGTTTATTCATAAAATGTTACTGTTTAACCAAAGTGTCTGTAATTTGTTTTGACACTGACAACTTTCCATTATTGTAAGTAAGGGGAAATGAATGTTGAACTGTTCTCTCTTTGCAAAGATAAAAATAAAGTGCCAACTGAGTGAGATCCATCAATCTCTGTTTATTTAACTGTAGTAAAAAGTTAAATACTTTTTTTCCCACTACAAGCCATTAATCATCAGGTTGAGTAATATGAAAAACCTTTTCCAAACTTTTTTATTTTTTTCTTCATACAACCTGTAGCTACAAGGCATGAGGTCAATCAGTTGGTGACATCTTCTCCAAGGCAAGAATCAGTAAAAGATGCATAACAAAAAAATTCTTCATATCTTCATACTGTACCCCTTAACACATATCAAGCTACAGCTGCACTGGAGTGTGGCAATTTCCTCATACTGATGCTGTGCTGCAGTAACTCTGACAGGACAATCACAACCATTGAAAGTTTTAATGTTTTCTGATTGATTTATTTTCTGTTTAAATTTGATTGTCAGCTGTGTAAAAAAGTCTAAATATATGAGTGAACTGTTCACATTCACCAACTTTAATTTTGATGTCAAACTCTACAATGTTTTAATGTAAAAATAAAAAAAGTTGATGAGAAGTTACCCAATGAGATGAGAGCTTTTAAAATGCACTTTCCTGAGCACAGAACCTAGTGCCCCATGTATGTAAATATAAAATACTCTTTCTTTGCAAAACATAACACATGAATTTTTTGCCTGTTTATGGAAATACTAAAAAATGAAACCTTTAACTCTTATAAAAGCAAATAATTCAGAATGGTCTTTTTTGACTCACTCACTAAACAGAAAATGTATACCCTAGGATTGTAAAAGAATGCAGGACATCCACAGCTGTAAAACATAAAAAGACAATACATAAAAAAGAGTTGCAAATAAATGTAAAAGGGAAACAATTATATTCTTACAGCACTAAAATAGTACAATCAGGTTAAAATGCGCTTTCTCTTGTATTATAATTTAAAACAATTGTTAAAAGTTTACAACTATAATGTGATGTTGTTATTTACCTTATGTTGATTTCAAGAAGCATATTTGCTTCAATATCAGAACACTCTCTTACCTTCTGAATGGTAAGTGTAGAGTAAGCGCATTTTGTCTTGCAGTGGCACTGGGTCACCTTGCAGATGCAGTTGAGGCATTAAGAGATTAGGGACAGCAGCTAACCCTGTTGACGGTTCTGGTCCACAGTGTGCAGCTGCCTGTCTGGACTTTAATTGGCTCTGGTGGCAGCAAGTGCCCTGCCGTTACTGAGCTGAATGCTGGTTTGGGGTCAGCCCCAAACTGCTTCTTCTTGTCATCCTTCCTGTCAGCCTGAAGGTCAATGTGGCAGGAAGACTGGGTCTCACCTGCTTACTACAGGGCATAAACAGGTTTACTGCAGTGACATAAGGATGGAAGGAGTGTATATTGGAGAGAGGGACATGAAAAAAGAAGAGAAGTTGGGATGTGTTTAACTGTGGCACACTTCACTTTCTTTATCTCAGATTAGTTAGTTATTGATTACTTTTATGATTAACAAAGGATTTTCTCCCATTCAAAAAGATCATAAAGTTCAGACGTATAGTTACTGTTGAAATGAGCTGACACACATGGTCATGAATAAAATCACAAGACTTAGAAATTTAAATACCAAAACGGATACAATAAATCCATATAAGATTTTAGGCCTGACGTAAAGACAAAAAGAGCAAAAGTGGAGGAAAAAGGACATTTTAAATGATTCACACACTTATCAGCGAGGGACCTCAATGAGATGAGAGAAAGGAGGGACAGGAAAGAATAAAACAGAACGCTTTAACAAAAAGTTTTAAAGCAACCTTTTTCAGGGCTATTCAATTAAAAGTGTGCATCTTATAGAGAAAAGTAATTAAATGTTCTTTAAAGAAATCTCTCCTCGCATTCTGAACCTATCCAACTGTTCTCCATGCCAGACATAGACAGGAAGTGAAGCTAAAGGGGTTTTGCCTAAATAAGATAGTCTTTGCTCTTCTAAGCAGAGGCCATTTCAAGCTGTGCTGATTAAAATGTTGTAGCATAATGCTGTGCTTGCATTCCCTGCATCTTTTATAATTACTCTGATTTGAAAGCAAGGACAAATTTAAGGCTTTTACAAATTTGCTTTCTCCCACATGTTTTGGCAAAACTGAATATTCAATTAGTCATTTTATTTTTGTTTTAAGCAGTTCCAAAGCCATACATAGTGCTTGAAAAATTTGAATACCTAAGAAAAAGTCTTTCAGTATGACACCATACTTAGATGGCATATATCTGCTTTCAAGTCTTTCAAAATCACCATATAGGCAAAAATTATTTAATTTAAAAAATAATTTATTTATCCCAAATGGAAACTGGATTAGATGTTGTGGGAGGGGTCTTACACATTTCTTTAAATGTAACTTCCACTTTGACTTAGTGTTAATTAGTGTAAATTAATACATCTGAAATCCACCCTTCTAAATTACGTGAGTCATTCAGAACAAATGCCCAACTTACAGTGCCAGATTCCCTCCTATGAACATCTGTCACCTTTGACGGACCTGCGTGCTTCTCAAAAAAACAAACCTCCTGGACATTTAGGATATCTCAAAATGTACTTAAAAGCAGAGAAATAGACTTATGCTACGTTCAGACTGCACGCTACTGAAGCAGTGGAAGCAAAATAGGAGGGCAAAATAGATATAGCACCACCGCAGCACGGGAGGGAGAATTACGCACAGGAGCAAATGGATAAAAATAGACCGGAGGAAAACAAAAACATGAATCGATACTCTCGCGGACGTGTCGATGAATCAAATCGTCTGTTTTGTATCGATGGATCCATACAAAAGGATTATTATTTACACCCCTACTTTATACTGTAGCAAACATTGTGTTTGGACAGTAAAAAGGAACCAAAATGGACATTTGAAAAACTGCAAGGGACATGTTACCTGTGTGTTCCCTCATATTCATCTGGCTTGCAGTATTTTATCATCGTTCCTCCCCAGTGAGGCACGGGGGAGTCTCACAGCAAATAGTGAAAAGTCGGTGACTTGGTTCCTTTAAGTTAAGCGGTGTGGGAGGCAGGATCGCTTGGCCCTGTGGAAGTCTCCTGTTGAGAGGAGTTGTTTGCAAAAATTTGAGGGGAGAGTTCAACAGCTGAATAAAACTGCATCATCCTACACCAATGATCACGGATAGTATTTGCACTTATCCCCAATGTCCATAATTAATTTAATGGTTTATGGCCAAACACAAGGGGACTTCAAATCTGTAGAGTTACCTACAAGTAATTCTATTGCTTGTATGGCTTTGAGTAGCTTGACGTTATAATAAGAGGATAACACTAAGAACATCAAGTGAATGGTGAATAGCTTCTCTTATGCTTCCCTGGTGATGATCTAATGAGTCTCACCTCTGTAAGAAACTCAGATGCACAAAGACAATCAACATAGCAGCAGCCTCAACATACCTGCTGGTGGATAACTTGAACAATAGCAGAACAATAACCACTTGGCCAAAAATCCCATTTTGTGACAGGTTATTGATTTCTGATTAGGCGTATAACTTAATGGAATATTATTTGAACAAATAACATTATTTTTCATTTACCTCTTGAATTCGTATTGTAAATGAAGTTGAATGCATTCCAGTTGCTCTAGATTAGTAAAAAGATTAATTTGACCTAATTCCAAATCCTTTAAGATAAACTTTGGTCCTTAAACATAAAATTAATGCAGAACTTTGATATCATTACATAATCCATCCATCCATCTTCTGTCATCCCCCCTTTTATTCCGTCAGGATCATGGTGGGGTAGGTGCCAATCAGAGCAGTCTATGGAACTGGGCAGGATACATCCTGGACAGGTCGTCAGTCTGTTTCAGGGCATAATTTAATTGATAATGCTTTCCAACCATTTTCATTTGATTTGTTGTTCTGTCTATTTGTAAATTGTAGATACTCTTTTCTGAGCTCCAGAACTTTTCTGTGTTGCTCAGGTCATCCTCCCCATAGGTGGGAAAACAGTTTCAGGCCCTTGAAACACTGGGGAAATATTCAATAGTTAATTGAGTAAGGCTACATTAGTTATCTAAATTTGAAAAGGACTGATACAATCCAGATTCATAATTTTAGCTTATTCACCTTTCTTGTCTTTTTTGTGATTTTAGTATCTTCTAGAAGTGCAATTAAACAGAAAAATTGCTTGTAAATGTAAATTCAATATATACATTTTTATTCAATACATTTTAGCTATATACAGTGTGGTTATCTGAGGGATATTTTTATCTGTTGTGTAAAGGGATAGTTCTGAATTACTCAATGTCTTGTGATTTGGTTAATGAATAATAATTACACATTTTTACTATAAGATTAAAATTTTTAACATTTTTATTTTTATTTTTTTACATTTATGTCAACACCAGGTTTACAACTGGTTAAGATATCCTCTTTTACTGGCATGTGGAGTTAATAATTGTTTTTATTATAATCATCCAAGGCTGGTAGACATTAGTCACAATTATTTGAAATGTCTTTATGTTATGGATTAAATTTGGTTAGCATAGTGAATTTTCATTTTTCTGGGATCCAGGAGTATAGCTTTCTATTGGGGCTACTTTTCACAATCTGTTCTGCAGGTTGGCATCTGGGAGCAGGTTGGAGGGCAGGTGTTTTCTATCCACACTCGTTAAGGATTATAAGTAGCTCACTTCCAGCATTTTCCAGCCACAGTGTTAACCCATGTGGTAGGACTCCAACCAGCCTCCAGCCCCTATGTTTCCCTGTTTGATCCTAACTCTCCTGGCTTCCTAGGTTTGTTCCAAGTTGCTCCCCTCCTGAGCTGTTCCATGGTTCACTCCTTTGTACCAAGTCCGTAGGGGCATTGTTTCCCTCTGAGGCTCCTTGCTGATAGCTTCCTGGAAGGTTACTCGTTAAGGAGCCAAGGTCACACCCAACCCTGCTCACCCTCCACTACCTTCGTCATAAGTTCCATGGAAAAGAACCTCCAGCAGCCTGTATGCTTGAATTAACCAACTGTCATCTCCACCTCTACTCGAAGGATCCAATTCATCCCTCCTGGCCACAATCCTTCCTCAAACCCAGTAGGCATGATTACTGTTCATGTTTTCCTTCTCCATCATTCTAAAATAACCACAGCTGTGCTTCCCTAGAAAGCTTATGTGTCACAGTCTCCTGAGTGTGCCGTTCCAGATCACTATCACCAGATCCTCTGACTATTTCTATAAATCTTTTTAAAATAGCTTGACTTTCTTAAGTGTGTTCTATATGTAGGTCAAATTTCTACCTAAAATCATGACATTAACAACTAGAGAAGCATTCGGAGAGCACAGACCTCCACCAAGCAGCAAAAATTTGCCCCATCATTACCAAGTTTTAATTGATTGTTCCATGGCATGAGATACACATTTGGTAACAATTTCCTTAAAACCCTTTTATAAGTGTATAAATAAGGCACAGGTTGTGTCTACAGCCTCTGGTGTCTGTTCTGCTCTAATCTTCATTCACTCTGCACTCTGCTTTCAGCAGATTGAGACTGAGCGACGGATGGCTCAGCTGTCCTGTGTTTTTGTCTTCATTATAATACCTCTTTTTTGAATAAGGTGTTGAAGCTGTCAATAGTCCCTGCTGCCACTTGCTGATTTAGGGGGGAACTGCATTTCCCCCCCAAATCATGTCCGAAATCTTTAAGGAATTCCTGGATGAGGATGTGGATCATGACCAAAATGTTATAAATTGTTCCCTGGACTGATGTCAACAGGCAGATAGACAAACACGCAAACACAAACAAACTTGACTAAAAACTAAATTTACACTTATAATTATTAATGATATTTAAAATCAAACAACTATAATTGCATAACATCATTATAAAAATATCTCACTCTAAAAGGTAAATATTAAACCCTGTGCTTAGAAAAGGATTGTGATAAAAAAATGTCCTTTTTGAAAAAGCTTACAGTTAGAGGTTCAGGTTATTCTTAGCTAGTTCTATAGTTATGCTGCTATAGGCTTAGACTGCTGGAGGAAATAGGGATCCCTTTTTGTCATCCTCCTTCATTCTATCTCTATTCTCCCACTCTGCACAATTTGTTAGTTCAATCTCTAACGTTATGCTCTCTCTGCTTTTTATCATAAGCTTTTATAATGAAGCTCATGAGCTTCATTTGGTCTCTTCCTGTTTGGCTGTGACACCATCCAGGAGAGAAATATCAGCTGTGCTGCTGCCATCAACACCTCAGATTATAGATGTTCGAGATTGGCCTGTTTTTTTTAGTGTAGTCCTGTTTCTCTGACTGTGACTTATCTGCCTGGCTGTGTGTTTCTTGGACGGGGCCGCCTTTTACAGCTGCTTTTTGT